>NW_026571404.1:1180377-1195377 GCF_026225935.1 Boleophthalmus pectinirostris | reverse complement strand
ACTACAGTCTGCAACAGAGACAGAGGGGAATCGAACCCACAACCTCCACCACAGACAAGGACTCTAACTACAGTCTGCAACAGAGACAGAGGGGAATCGAACCCACAACCTCCACCACAGACCAGGACTCAAACCACAGTCTGCAACAGACAGAGGGGATCGAACCACAACCTACATGCAACAGAGACAGAGGGAATCGAACCCACAACCTGACAACAGCACAGAGACAGAGGGGAATCGAACCCACAACCTCCACCACAGACCAGGGGCCTCATTATAAAATCTCGCTTACGCAAAAATCCGTGCGTTGTCGCTTCCTACGCCAACCGCAGTATTTATAAAACTCGACTAAGTCGTGGCTCTTTGTTTAACTCTACACCAACTCTGAACCTCCTGTAAACTTTACACAAAGTCTGGAGACACGGGGAAAAAGCGACACTCGTGGAGAGAAGCAGAAGTGAACAGAGTTTGAGGAAAAGTTTGATCAGAAAATCCACGTATAGAGAAGAATGACCTTCTGATTTGTACATTTAAGTGTTTGGTTAAAATACGGAGCAGAGCTGTTTATTCCATCATTATTCTCCACAATATTAAACATTTAAACTCGTGCACGAGCGCAGACATGTTCCTGGACTCGGTGCAGCGCAGAGTCTCACAGTCCACAACAAGACCACAGACACAGACCAAACACAGACACACCAGACCACAGACACACAGACTGACCCACAACAAGAACACACTGAACACACTGACCACACAGACCAACACACTACTGACCAACACAGACTGACCAACACAGACTGACTGACCAACACACTGACACTGACCACAACACTGACCAACACAACTGACACAGACTGACCAAACACACTGACTGACACAGACCAACACACACTGACCAAACACACTGACCACACAGACTGACCAACACAGACTGACAACTGACAACACACTGACACTGACAACACACACTGACCAACACAGACTGACCAACACACACTGACCAACACACACTGACCAACACACACTGACCAACACAGACTGACCAACACAGAGGACGAAATAATGACCCGACCTGAGAGAAAAACTCTTCCCTCGGACGCAGCAGGAGCCAGACTTTGATTTAATGAACAAAACTTTAACACTTTTACTTTAGTCTTTACGCACCGGAGGCCAGAGTGACCCGAGTCTGTGACCCGAGTCTGTGACCCGAGTCTGTGACCCGAGTCTGTGACCCGAGTCTGTGGACAACACGAAGCCCACTGCCCGAACCTGACCCCAACCAAAATCTTCCCTACATTTTTGTGTAATGGAGAACTGAGCACATGACCCAGACCCACACTCACATACACAGACCCGCACTCACAGACCCGCACTCACAGACCCGCACTCACAGACCCGCACTCACAGACCCGCACTCAGACACTCACAGACCCGCACTCACAGACCCGCACTCACAGACCCGCACTCACAGACCCGCACTCACAGACCCACACTCACAGACCCACACTCACAGGTTCAGCAGTTTGGATGTTTCGTGGTGGACTTTAATTGGCAGAATAACATCTGTATCTGATGTGTTTCATGCTAAATCTGTGTCCTCGTGTCCTCGTGTCCTTCCCTCGCTCCTTTCCCTCTCCAGGGGAGGGCATCTGAATCTCTCGCACGCGCTCATAATTTGACCATTCAGATCAGCACGTGCACATATCTGTGTGTATGTGCATAAATACAGGACCAGTCCACACACACTTCATAGACAGACTTAAAAATATAGAGATAAAACGCTTGAAACAGCGAAAAAACACATGTGTTTTACTGCAAAGATGTGCTGCTTAAATATTATGAAATATGATTAAATGAACAGATGAGTCGTTGTTGTCACTTTTAGTTTTGTATTTATTCATTAAACCTTATTTAATAAAGTCTTTAATAAAGTGTTTGTCGTGATCACGTGGTGCTGGAGCCTCCTCCTCCCTCTGTCCCGCGTGTCTCAAACCCACTGATTATCGGCTCATGTTTAGGGAAATCTCCTTCACCAGTCACTTTACCTGCTCCTTTTATGGTGAGGTGGAGGTGTGAGGGGGCGTGGTCTGTCCTTTTATGGTGAGGTGGAGGTGTGAGGGGGCGTGGTCTGTCCTTTTATGGTGAGGTGGAGGTGTGAGGGGGCGTGGTTAGGTTGCAGGTTTGGTGCGTGCGGTGGGTTTTCTAAGTGTGGAGTTTGTGGCGCTCGCCTCTCGTAGCTACAGACGTACGCATTAACTTACGACAACGCCTGCGCAGGTTTTATAAATGAGGCCCCAGGACTCTAACCACAGTCTGCAACAGAGAGAGAGGAATCGAACCCACAACCTCCACCCAGTGACATCACACTCAGGTCAGTGAGGGGGCGGAGCCACGTACCTTTACACCTGTACCCCTGTTTGATGATTCCCCAAAGCTGCAACAGAAAATAGAAAATATTACACAGCAGTAGTAGTAGTAGCAGTAGTAGTAGTAGTAGTAGTAGTAGTAGTAGTAGTAGCAGTAGTAGTAGTAGTAGTAGTAGTAGTAGTAGTAGTAGTAGTAGTAGTAGTAGTAGTAGTAGTAGTAGTAGTAGTAGTAGTAGTAGTAGTAGTAGTAGTAGTACTCACGAAGCCGGCGCAGTGCTCGCAGAACGTTGGTCTCATGTAGGTGATCTCGGTGAAGTTGTGGAGGAACCCGGGACTTTTCTTCTTCTGCAGCAGAGGCAGAGCGCGCAGGAAGTACGCCTCCATCTCCGCCCGACTGATCCGACCGTCTCTGCAACAGAACCACGAGAACCCGACCATCAGAACCACCGAGAACCCACCCATCAGAACCACCGAGAACCACCGAGAACCCACCCATCAGAACCACAGAGAACCACCGAGAACCCGCCCATCAGAACCACAGAGAACCACCAAGAACCACCGAGAACCCGCCCATCAGAACCACAGAGAACCACCAAGAACCACCGAGAACCCACCCATCAGAACCACAGAGAACCACCGAGAACCCACCCATCAGAACCACAAAGAACCACCGAGAACCCGACCATCGGAACCACCGAGAACCACCGAGAACCACCGAGAACCAGCCCATCAGAACCACAGAGAACCACCGAGAACCCGACCATCAGAACCACAGAGAACCACCAAGAACCACCGAGAACCAGCCCATCAGAACCACAGAGAACCACTGAGAACCCAACCATCAGAACCAAAGAGAACCACAGAGAACCACCGAGAACCCGCCCATCAGAACCACAGAGAACCACTGAGAACCCAACCATCAGAACCACAGAGAACCCAACCATCAGAACCACAGAGAACCACAGAGAACCACCGAGAACCCGCCCATCAGAACCACCGAGAACCACCGAGAACCCGCCCATCAAGAACCACCGAGAACCCCGCCCATCAGAACCACAAAAGAACCACCGAGAACCCGACCATCGGAACCACCGAGAACCACCGAGAACCAGCCCATCAGAACCACAGAGAACCACCGAGAACCCGACCATCAGAACCACAGAGAACCACCAAGAACCACGAGAAACCAGCCCATCAGAACCACCAGAGAACCACTTAGAACCTAACCATCAGAACCACAGAACCACCGAGAACCCACCCATCAGAACCACGAGAACCACCGAGAACCCACCCATCAGAACCACCGAGAACCACCGAGAACCAGACCATCAGAACCACCAGAACCAGAGAACCACCGAGAACCAGCCCATCAGAACCACAGAGAACCACCCGAGAAACCACCCATCAGA
The DNA here is from genome assembly GCF_026225935.1 of Boleophthalmus pectinirostris. Classification (NCBI taxonomy): domain Eukaryota; kingdom Metazoa; phylum Chordata; class Actinopteri; order Gobiiformes; family Gobiidae; genus Boleophthalmus; species Boleophthalmus pectinirostris. The sequence continues at coordinate 1,191,599 of NW_026571404.1, read as the reverse complement.
ACCACTGAGAACCACCGAGAACCCGAACCATTCAGAAACCACCGAGAACCACCGAGAACAGCCCATCAGAAACCACAGAGAACCACTGAGAACCACCAAGAACCCAACCATCAGAACCACAGAGAACCACCGAGAACCCACCCATCAGACCACCGAGAACCGCCTCAGAACCACCGAGAACCCAGCCCACTCAGAAACCACGAGAACCACTGAGAAACCATCAGAACCACAGAGAACCACTGAGAACCCAACCATCAGAACCACAGAGAACCACAGAGAACCCGACCATCAGAACCACCGAGAACCAGCCCATCAGAACCACAGAGAACCACCGAGAACCCGACCATTAGAACCACAGAGAACCACCGAGAACCCACCCATCAGAACCACAAAGAACCACCGAGAACCCGACCATCGGAACCACCAAGAACCACCGAGAACCAGCCCATCAGAACCACAGAGAACCACCGAGAACCCGACCATCAGAACCACAGAGAACCACAAAGAACCACCGAGAACCAGCCCATCAGAACCACAGAGAACCACTTAGAACCCAACCATCAGAACCACTGAGAACCCACCCATCAGAACCACAAAGAACCACCGAGAACCCAACCATCAGAACCACAGAGAACCACCGAGAACCACCGAGAACCACTGAGAACCACTGAGAACCCACCCATCAGAAAACCAGAACCACACACTCAAAACACGAGAACCCAACCATCAGAACCACAGAGAACCACCGAGAACCCACCCATCAGAACCACAAAGAACCACCAAGAACCCGACCATCGGAACCACCGAGAACCACCGAGAACCACCGAGAACCACCGAGAACCAGCCCATCAGAACCACAGAGAACCACCGAGAACCCACCCATCAGAACCACTGAGAACCACCGAGAACCCGACCATCAGAACCACCGAGAACCACCGAGAACCAGCCCATCAGAACCACAGAGAACCACCGAGAACCCGACCATCAGAACCACAGAGAACCACCAAGAACCACCGAGAACCAGCCCATCAGAACCACAGAGAACCACTGAGAACCCAACCATCAGAACCACAGAGAACCACAGAGAACCACCGAGAACCACCGAGAACCCGCCCATCAGAACCACCGAGAACCACCGAGAACCCGCCCATCAGAACCACCGAGAACCCGCCCATCAGAACCACAAAGAACCACCGAGAACCCGACCATCGGAACCACCGAGAACCACCGAGAACCAGCCCATCAGAACCACAGAGAACCACCGAGAACCCGACCATCAGAACCACAGAGAACCACCAAGAACCACCGAGAACCAGCCCATCAGAACCACAGAGAACCACTGAGAACCCAACCATCAGAACCAAAGAGAACCACAGAGAACCACCGAGAACCCGCCCATCAGAACCACAGAGAACCACTGAGAACCCAACCATCAGAACCACAGGAGAACCCAACCATCAGAACCACAGAGAACCACAGAGAACCACCGAGAACCCACCCATCAGAACCACAAAGAACCACCGAGAACCCGCCCATCAGAACCACCGAGAACCACCGAGAACCCGCCCATCAGAACCACCGAGAACCCGCCCATCAGAACCACAAAGAACCACCGAGAACCACCGAGAACCCGCCCATCAGAACCACAGAGAACCACCGAGAACCTGACCATCAGAACCACAGAGAACCACCAAGAACCACCGAGAACCAGCCCATCAGAACCACAGAGAACCACCGAGAACCCACCCATCAGAACCACCGAGAACCACCGAGAACCCGACCATCGGAACCACCGAGAACCACCGAGAACCACCGAGAACCAGCCCATCAGAACCACAGAGAACCACCGAGAACCCACCCATCAGAACCACTGAGAACCACCGAGAACCCGACCATCAGAACCACCGAGAACCACCGAGAACCAGCCCATCAGAACCACAGAGAACCACTGAGAACCACCAAGAACCCAACCATCAGAACCACAGAGAACCACCGAGAACCCACCCATCAGAACCACAGAGAACCACCGAGAACCACTGAGAACCACCGAGAACCCGCCCATCAGAACCACCGAGAACCACTGAGAACCCACCCATCAGAACCACTGAGAACCCAACCATCAGAACCACCAAGAACCACAGAGAACCAGCCCATCAGAACCACCGAGAACCACAGAGAACCCAACCATCAGAACCACCGAGAACCAGCAAGAACCCGACCATCAGAACCACCGAGAGCCACCGAGAACCACCTCATCCGAACCACTGAGAACCACACTCTCAGAACAGGTGGACCGACCAATCAGAACACCAGAACCGTACACTCAGAACACAAGAACCCACACTCAAAATACAACAGAACACAACGGAACTAAACACCACACACTCAGAACACAAGAACCGACTGATCAGAACATGAGAACTGACCACTCAGACCTCAACAGAAAACAAAGCAACCAAGAACCACACGCTCAGAACACAAGAACCATACACCCAGAACACGAGAACCCACCAATCAGAACACCAGAACCACATAACACAACAACCGAGAACCGACCACTCAGAACCACCAAGAACCACAGAAAACCAGCTCATCAGGACCACTGAGAACCCCACGGATCAGAACCATAGAGAACCATCGAGAACCCACCCATCAGAACCACCAACAACCACCTCATCAGAACCACAGAGAACCCACCCATCAGCACCACCAAGACCCACCGAGAACCACCGAGAACCCACCCACCAGAACCACCGAGAACCCACCCACCAGAACCACCGAGAACCACAGAGAACCCACCCATCAGAACCACCAAGAACCACCGAGAACCACCGAGAACCCACCCACCAGAACCACCGAGAACCACCGAGAACCCACCCACCAGAACCACCGAGAACCACAGAGAACCCACCCATCAGAACCACCAAGAACCACCGAGAACCACCGAGAACCCACCCACCAGAACCACCGAGAACCCACCCACCAGAACCACCGAGAACCATCGAGAACCCACCCATCAGAACCACCGAGAACCACCGAGAACCCACCCACCAGAACCATCACAACCACCAAGAACCACCAAGAACCACCGAGAACCCACCCACCAGAACCACTGAGAACCCACCCACCAGAACCACCGAGAACCACCAAGAACCACCGAGAACCACTGAGAACCACCGAAAACCCACTCATCAGAACCACCGAGAACCACACACTCAGAACATGAGAACCGCACACTCAGAACATGAGAACCAACTGATTAGAACACAACGGAATGAAGAACCACACACTCAGAATACGACGGAACACAATGGAACCAAGAATCACACACTCAGAACACAAGAACCGACCGATCAGAACATGAGAACCACACAACAACCGAGAACCGACCGCTCAGAATCCCAAATATTTCAGCCGCCGTAACCTCGCGCCTGAACGACCCGGCGGTGGTTCTTCGGCGGGCGGAGACTCACTGGTCTTTGTCGAGGACGCAGAACGAGTGGAGGAACGGGAAGTGGGCGGCGACGTTCTCGAAGTCCTGCTGCGAGATGAAGCCGTCTCTGTCCAGGTCGTAGCTCCTGAAGACCGACTGCACCACCTTCCGGATGTGTTTGTTCACCAGGGACGGGTTCGGCTTGGAGACCAAACCCTGAGCCCAGTCCAGAGGAACCAGCGGTCTGGACGGGGACGAGACCGGGGACGAGACCGGGGACGAGACCGGGGACGAGACCGGGGACGAGACCGAGGACGAGACCGAGGACGAGACCGAGGACGAGACCGAGGACGAGACCGGGGACGAGGGCTGAGGGAGGAGGAGGAGGAAGTGATTATTCAAACATCTGTCTTCGTCCTCGTCTGATGAGGTTTAAAGTTCTCACCTGGGACTTTCTGGGCTCCCTCAGCAGAGACAACTCATAGATCTCATCCTCCGAGTGACACAGGTCCAGAGACAACTGCAGAGACCAGGGTTAGACCAGGACTAAACCAGGACTAAACCAGGACTGAACCAGGACTGAACCAGGACTAAACCAGGACTAAACCAGGACTAAACCAGGACTAAGAACCAGGACTAAACCAGGACTAAACCAGGACTAAACCAGGACTAAACCAGGACTAAACCAGGACTAAACCAGGACTAAACCAGGACTAAACCAGGACTAAACCAGATCTAAACCAGGACTGAACCAAGATTAAACCAGGACTAAACCAGGACTAAACCAGGACTAGACCAGGACTAAACCAGGACTAAACCAGGACTAAACCAGGACTAAACTAGGACTAAACCAGATCTAAACCAGGACTAAACCAGGACTAAACCAGGACTAAACTAGGACTAAACCAGATCTAAACCAGGACTAAACCAGGACTAAACTAGGACTAAACCAGGACTAAACCAGGACTAAACCAGGACTAAACTAGGACTAAACCAGATCTAAACCAGGACTACACCAGGACTACACCAGGACTAAACCAGGACTAAACTAGGACTAAACCAGATCTAAACCAGGACTAAACCAGGACTAAACCAGGACTAGACCAGGACTGAACCAGGACTGAACCAGGACTAAACCAGGACCAAACCAGGACCGAACCAGGACCAAACCAGGACTAAACCAGGACTAAACTAGGACTAAACCAGTACTAAACCAGGACTAAACCAGGACTAAACCAGGACTAAATCAGGACTAAACCAGATCTAAACCAGGTCTAAACCAGGTCTAGAGTGGTCCGGAGCCGGGTCTGACCGTGAGCAGGTGCAGCAGGTCCGGGTCGGTCTCGAGTCCCGGGGAGGAGCTCTGGAGGGTCATGAGCTCGTTGAGGGTCACGTACAGGTGCTGCATCTTCCCCAGGTGGATCATGTGACCTTCCTCCGTCCAATCAGGGAGCAGCACGTGCACGGCGATCAGGTCCTTCAGGTGCACGCCCAGGATCGGGATCTTCGGACCGCGGCATTCCGAGAACGACTTCCTGTACGCGCCGTAGTTATTCCGAGACGAGACGAGCTCGGTGAGATCGGACCAAGTCTGAGGGAGAGAAGACCTGAGTTAGTCCTGGTTTAGTCCTGGTTTAATCCTGGTTTAGTTCTGGTTTAGTCCTGGTTTAGTCCTGGTTTAGTCCTGGTTTAGTCCTGGTTTAGTCCTGGTTCAGTTTTGGTTTAGTCCTGGTTCGGTCCTGGTTTGGTCCTGGTTTAGTCCTGGTTTAGTCCTGGTTCGGTCCTGGTTTGGTCCTGGTTTAGTCTGGTTCACCTTGAGGACTTCTGGGGGCAGGTGGGAGTGTGTTTCTCGGAGCCTGCAGATGGCGCTGTGACTCAGTCCTCCCACCACGGCCATCAGAGAGTTAAAGTTCTGAAGAAACAGCAACTTCTGAAAAACAAATGGACCTGGTCAAACAGAAGAAACAACAAGACCAAAACTTCAAGTGAATAAATCTGATATAAAAATGTATTGAACAGATACATATGTACTCGAGTTTATCAAACTGTTGACCTTTTTTCTGTTCCATTTTTGGTTGTAAAGTTCCATCTGTTTTAAACAAACCATGAATGAAACATGGAACAAAAATTATTTCCCAAATTTCAAAGACCTGAAAATCATGTAAATAAATGTTTGTATTTCATCATATCTTGTGTTATTCCATCTTTGAACTGTTGATGAAGGGACAGGATTTAAAGAAAAAAATATTTAAAATGATAAAAATGTTCTTGGAAGGACTGACATATTTTATAGAAATAGTTTCTTTCATTTTGAAGTAATATTAAAGTTTTCAGAAGAAAAAAGTGACAAATGATGTAAAATCCTGCACCTTCTACTTGTTTGTACAATTTTCCCTCCGTTACTTTTCCCTCCGTTACCATGAACTTTCTTAATAAAAAATCTCATGAGTCAAAAAGTCAGAGGTTTTTCAACCTAATCTTGTACCATATGGTAGAAAACTATATGAAGCAAATATTCAAACCAGTTTGTTAAGGATATGGAAGTGAGAACCAAGAGTTATCACTGTTTGGATTTATTGACCAAAAAGTGCTGCATATTTCATTCCCTCCATTACCAACATGAGTTTTTTAATTTTTTTGTCAACAACTTGAAAGAATCTCACAGGTTTAACTTGACCCTGTTGGAGTGTAACTCTTTCCTACATTCTGATACTTTACTTATTTCAATAGTTCCTCTAGTTTCTGAATAAGAGACATTTGAATGTCAAAAATCTGACCCTGTTTCCTCCATTAACACTTGACTGAACCCAAATAAACAAACGAGTGTCAGAGCCGCACAGACCTGCAGGGGGCAGCACCTGCAGTTAGTCTCACCTGTGGGTTTGTGTTTGTGACCTCGAGGGTCTGATATAATACAGATCAAACAGAGCTGGAGGAGCCGAGGTAAAAGCCACGATGTTAAAATCCACAGTGAATCTTCAGTTGTTTATAAAACTTAAATTAAATTGTGTTTGTTTAGGCGACGTTTTTCATATTTACAGACAGCGGGTCGGACTAACGACACTGAGAAAGAACCAAAAGTGTCTCCTAAACCGACACATTCACGACACTCTCAGATCACAAGTCTGACTTAAAACAATCGTCTGTAAAAATAATATATAATCCAACATGTTCACACTTTGATAAAAACATCTGATAAATATTTGATTTAAACATTCGCCGTCGTGTCCCTGAACGCAGCGACTCTGGGGGTGTGTCCAGGGGCACCACGGCAGCACATACTAGGACATTTGTGTGTGTTTTTGACCTCTGACCTGTGACCTCTGACCCGTGACCTGTGACCTCTGTGACCCTGTGACCTCTGACCTGTGCCACGTGGATGAACTTGGTGACGACGGCGGCTCTGCTCTGTGGGGTGAGTTTGCTCAGGACCATCAGCTGCACCCAGTGGGAGAGGCCGTTGAACAGAGCGATGGAACGTTCCAGAGTCGGGTTCTGCACCAGGTGCCCGTGCACCACGTAACTCTGATAATCTGGAAACTACACACGGTAACACTTTATAATAACTACACCTTATTTAGCCTTAATAAAGCATGAACAAAGGCTTAATTAATAATGAACAAAGACTTAATTAATAATGATTCACGCTTAGTAACTACTTCATTACTGCCTTAATTAGCACTGGCACTTAATTTGCCTGTGTTGTAAATAGTTACTCATAATTATTTCATACTTAATTACTCATGAACTAACCATTTATTAATCATTAGTAAACTATGAGAGAATGATTTACTAATAATGTAATGCAATGATCGTTCAGGCAGCTGTTCTCTGTTAAGTCTTTTTGAGCTTTTCTAAAGTAAAGATGAATTATCATTTATTAAACATTTACTAAGCGTGAATCATTATTAATTAAGTCTTTGTTCATGCTTTATTAAGGCTAAGTAAGGTGTAGTTATTATAAAGTGTTACCACACACACACACAGTCACACAAACACACACAGTTAGTCCTGGTCTTAGTTCTGGACCAGGTCTTAGTCCAGGTCTTAGTCCTGGTCCTCACAGAGACCCGGCTCAGGGCTTTGAGCTCCATGAAGGTCAGATGTTCTGTCAGCTCTGAGGCCTCCAGGTGGTTTAGTCCTGTTTTAGTCCTGGTCCTGGTTTAATCCTGGTCTAGTACTGGTCTCGTCCTGGTCCTGGTCCTGGTCTTAGTCGTGGTCCTCACAGAGATGCGGCGCAGGGCTTTGAGCTCGATGAAGGTCAGATGTTCTGCCAGCTCTGAGGGCTCCAGGTGGTCGAAGAGCAGCGAGGTCTTCCCCTTCTTCACGCTCCTCCTCCGCTGCGTCACCCTCCTCATCCAATCAAACGACGGGCTGTGGGGAGGGGGCGGGGACACGTACTCAGAGAAAGAGCGACTAAACACCTGACTCCACCCACAACCACCAACACAACCACGTGTGAACGAGAGCGGCTGGAGTGGGCGGGGCCTGGAGGACTTAAAGGGACAGTTCAGAATTTTGGACATAGTTCCTCATTTCCTCATGGTCCAGAGGGTTGGAGACGTGTGGAGACACTTTTTGAAATATTCCGTCCAGTTCTTGTATTTTAGAAGTAAATCCAGCCTTGTATTTGAAGGATTTCGGTCTGAGCAGCAGTGAGTTTTTCTTCCTGATAAAAGCTCGGCGGCGGTGGACTGATATATGAGAAAATAGTCCCTCAACAAGCGACGATTCACACGACACAAGGTTATTTTTATTTCAAACATTATTCTATGTGTGAAGAATCCCTCAGTCGTTCAGGTAAAATCCACGTCGAGGAGAAAATTCAGTTTGTCGACTGGAAAAAAGTGAGTTTGGTTGAAGACGTTTCTCAGCTCGTCCAAGTTGCTTCTTCAGTTCTGTCAGACGCTGGTGACACTTCCTTATATCTACAGGAGGAGCTAACTACTCTGAAACTCCTCTGGAACTAACACACACTTGTTTACAGTTTGTGTTTGTTAGTTGGGTCTGTTGATCTGTACAGGGTGTGGGTCTAATGAACAGAATAATTCATGTCCATAATGGAGCTTCCACACCTCTGGTCCTGACCTGACTCCACCTGTTCTTCTTGTTTGTTTTGATTTCAGTTTGAGGATGGACGTGTGAACAGGAGACTGATGGAGTCTGAGTCCATTTCTGTTTAAAGAAGGATTCTCGTTCTTAACAAAACGGCTTCTTTCACTCTCCTCTCAAACCAATTCTTTTCTCTGGCTCAGATCTGTTCCTCTCTGTCCTCAAACGAGCGGCCAGTGGTTTTTAAGTGGAGATGAACAGCAGACTGAGGTCCTGTGTTGTTCTCTCGTCTGTGTTGGTTCATCCTCTTGTGAAGTGTCTGTTTAGTTTCTCCAGTGTAGCTTCACTTCAGTCTTCAGAAGAAGCAGCTTGGATGAGCTGCGAAACATCTTCAACCAAACTAACTTTTGTCCAGTCGACAAAGTCTCCGTTCAGACTGCAGGACTTGATGCTCAATTCAAATTTTTTGGTGAAATCTGATGTTTTTTCGAGGTCGTTCACATTTCCAGTTAAATGTGACTTGTATGTGACTCCAGTGTGAACATTAAACGGTCCAAAAGTGTCCCACATGTGACACTGGAGACACGACGACGTCAACCGCAGCGAGCGTCTCTGTGTTTACACAAGTTGAACAAACATGGACGCAGCATCGAGCACCTGGAGATTTTAAAGTTCCTCTCGTACCGGAGCCACAACATGAACAACTGACTTGTTTTAAGGAGGAGATTGAGAAGGAGAAGGAGCAGGTTTTTGGTGGTGGTGTTTTGTGGTGAGTGGAGATGTGCTTCACTTCAGTCACATGGATCATGAACAGTTTTCTCTACTTCAGTGCAGAATAGTGACGTTTGTGTCTTGTTGATGACGTGTAGGTGGATGAATGTGACCTGACTGTTCACACTCAAGTCACATGTTAAAGATCAGATATGGATCAGTTTCAGGAGCACAGATCCAAGTGTCCTGGTCACATGTGAAAACATCACATCTGTGTGGTTCAGACATTAAAAGATCAGATACAGGAACATAGAGACAAAACATCAGATCTGAGTCACTTCAGGTGCATCTGAACGCAGCCAAACTGAATTTTCTCCTCGCCGTTATTCTGTCGACACAAACGTTCACATGGACAGTCTGGTCTGGTGGAATAACAGATTTGTTTTGTGTGTTTTGTGGAGTGGGTGAGACTGTTTTTACCTTTGCAAATACAAGAACTGGATGGAATATTTCAAAAAGTGTCTCCACACGTCTCCAACTCTCTGGACCATAAAGAAATGAGGCTCTATGTCCAAAATTCTGAACTGTTCCTTTTTAAGACGGGAGGAGAATCGAGGTCTGGAGGTGAAAGGAACAGTGTGGTCGGTCTTAAGGTTTTATATTTCTGCAGTGACTCGTCGCTCTCTGTCGCCGTCGTCTTGTCGTGCTCGTTTTTGATTTATGGATCTACGTCGAGGTTTATGCGCCGCCAAATAACTCACCTCCACAACACCAGGAGGCCACGATTTAAAACTGAAGTTCGTGTGTCGGTTTGATGCAAAGTTATAAAATTTTGGAGGTGCACATCGGTCGACGCAGACGATTTGAGGCACGACCATAAATTAGGCGTAACAGGTGTTTCGACGTCAGACTCCGCCCCTGCAGAAACACCTGTCTGTGCTCAGAGCAGTGCTGTGTGATGTCACGTAGTACTTGAAGTCACAGGGAGCAGCACACGCTCACACTCAAAACTGCAAATGGAACGAGTTTGCTCTAAAATTGTCCAAACATTTTAGAAGCAGTTTAGAAGCATAAAGCGAGAGGGTTTAGTGTTCAGTGTTTAGTGTTTCTCCACAGACTCGAACAGAAGCTCCAAATGAAGCTCATCGAGGGCAGCAGTTATAGGAGTGATCCAGTTTCATGTTTGGAATCGTGATCGCGAGTATCACAGCAACCAAAGAGCCAATCAGGAGCGAGGCTGCTGAAGGTCACGCCCCTTCTGTAAAGCTGGTTTGGCTGGGGGTGGGCGCTTAGCAACGCTGTCAATCAAACCTGTCGCTAACACTAGAGGGAGGGGCCTCGGGGAAAGAAAGCACCTGATTGGTCCGTTTTCCGACAAAAATGTTGAAGTTCAAACTAGAGCTGTGCAAAAATATTCAAATATCAATCCACTTTTATTTTCTGGTTTTTAACACCGCGTGAGTTGTGTTTCCTCTGTGTCTTTTATTTTATTTATTTATTAATTTATTTATTGTTTTTATCTTTTATTTTTTAGTACTGCTTTTATGCATTGATTTTATTATTTTTGTTCACAGATTTTATTATTATTATTTTATTTATTGTATTATTTTCTTTATGGTTGAAACATAATTCTGTTCATTTTTTTTTACGTCAGATGTTTTGTGTTGCTGTGTGAAGCACTTTGGAAACTGTTTTGTTTATAAAATGTTCTCTACAAATAAAGTTGGACTGGACGTCGTTCAGTTTAACGTGACGATTTATCGATACAGCAGCCCACGATATCGATACTGAATCAAGAGGGTTTTTTTTGTTTATTTGACTCAATGATTTTGTTCCAGTTCCAGTTTTGTTGTTTGTTCAGAGGAAGAAAACTCGTTTATGCGACACATTTGACATTTTCACTGTTTTGACGATTTAAATGTTTGTGTTTCATTTGAACTTTGCACAAGAAGAAGTGATTTAACAAAGACTTTTTGGGTCACACACGATTTACACTTTATTTTTATTGAACTGTTTTGAATCGATT
>NW_026571404.1:1157877-1172877 GCF_026225935.1 Boleophthalmus pectinirostris | reverse complement strand
CCTGGACTAAACCAGGTCTAAACCAGGTCTAAACCAGGACTAAACCAGGACTAAACCTGGACTAAACCAGGTCTAAACCAGGACTAAACCAGGTCTAAACCAGGTCCCAACCAGGACTAAACCAGGACTAAACCAGGACTGAACCAGGACTGAACCAGGACTAAACCAGGACTGAACCAGGACTAAACCAGGACTGCACCAGTCTGGTCCTGACCTGGTCCTGGTACAACATATTTTCTCGGTTTATTGAGATTTATGTAAAAACAAACAAACAAAAAAGTTCTACAAAGACTTTTCTTTCATTCAAATCCTGATTTATTCAGATTTGAGTTTATAGAGAATAGTTTCCCACAGACCGGGTCTCGATCCTCAGGGGTCCAGGTGGGTCCAGGTGGGTCCAGGTGGGTCCAGGTGGGTCCAGGAGACTTGTTTTGGGTCTCGTTGTCCTGATCTGCAGGTGCTTCTGTGATGTTCAGGTGGAAACGTGGATCTGTGACCAGTGTGGGTCAGAGTCTCTCGTCCTCAGTGTTTCTCTGTTTGTTCTTTTCACTTCTACATGTTTGTGCTTCAGTTGAAAGAAAAAGAAAAGTTCTACATTTAAAGTCCAAACAGGCGACTTCTGGATCCTTTTGTTTCTGCTTCAGGGTTTTTCATTGTTTGAAACTTGATTAAAACTAAATGTTCAGCCACAATCTCCAAGAATGAAAAAAAAATCCATCTAGAGATTTATGAATCACGTCTGTGGACTTGAGTCAAGAAAGTTTGTGACTTTTAAAATATGGATCCCCAGAAAAAAAAGTTTGGGAAACACTGATCTAGAAGATTCAAATGAAACCAGGACTAAACCAGGACTAAACCAGGACTAAACCAGGACTAAACCAGGACTAAACCAGGACTAAACCAGGACTAAACCAGGACTAAACCAGGACTAAACCAGGACTAAATCAGGACTCAAGCAGGTCTAAGTCAGGACTGGTGACCTCAGTGTTTCTGTTGTTTGTTTCTTTCACGTTTCCGTCGGTGACGCAGATTCTTTTGTTTTGTCTCGATTCTAAAAATGAGTCTGACACGAGTCCAACTGAGTCCAGCCCAAGTCCAGCAAAAGTCCTGCCCACTTCCAGAGAAACAGAGACAGAGAGACAGAGGGTCAGAGGGGGGGGTCAGAGCGAGGGGGGGGTCAGAACGAGGGGGGGTCAGAGGGGGGGGGTCAGAGTGGAGGGGGGGCAGAGAGGGGGGGTCAGAGGAGGGGGTCAGAGGGGGGTCAGAGGGGGGGTCAGAAGGGGGTCAGAGGAGGGGGGGTCAGAGTGGAGGGGGGGTCAGAGTGGAGGGGGGGTCAGAGAGGGGGTCAGAGAGGGGGGGTCAGAGGGGGGTCAGAGTGGAGGGGGGGGTCAGAGGGGGGGGTCAGAGAGGGGGGGGTCAGAGGGGGGGGTCAGTGAGGGGGGGTCAGAGCGAGGGGGGTCAGAGGAGGGGGGGTCAGAGTGGAGGGGGGGTCAGAGCGAGGGGGGTCAGAGTGGAGGGGGGGTCAGAGTGAGGGTGGGTCAGAGGAGGGGGGGTCAGAGTGGGGGGGGGGGCTCTCGGGGAGGAGCTACAGCAGATCCAGGAGAAACATCAGAACATCTCAGTCGAGAAACAAGCAGAACAAGAACAACAAAGACACTGAAGAAACTTCAAGCTCACAGAACCGAAAGACCAACCACAGAGGATCTACACCAGGTCTACACCAGGTCTGCTTCAGGTCTACACCAGGTCTGCCTCAGGTCTACACCAGGTCTCTCTCAGGTCTGTCTCAGGTCTGCTTCAGGTCGAACAGAAACTCTCAGACTCGTATATTTAGAGTTATATATTTATTATATAATCCCATGTACAGTGTAATAGAAAAGTATTTTGTTTTTGTACAGATCCGAGTGGAGCTCGGCTTCGGTCCAGACCCCAGAGCGTCGCACTGGACCCCAGCGTCCTGGACCCCAGCGTCCCGCCGGACCCCAGCGTCCTGGACCCCAGCGTCCTGGACCCCAGCGTCCCGCCGACCCCAGCGTCCTGGACCCCAGCGTCCTGGACCCCAGCGTCCCGCCGGACCCCAGCGTCCCGCCGCAGCGACACCGAGTCACAAACTTCAAAATAAAAGCCTCTGTTTAAAGCTTAGTGTTTTGAAAAGTGATTTTTTTTTAAGAATTAACTGATTAAAACTGAAACTATTTTGTATTTAGCAAGAAAATTCTGAAGAAAAAAACCTGCTGCCGACAGAGTGAGATTTAACTGTTCTAATGTGAGGAAATGTCCCGCAGTGGAGCTTTAACTCTCTTCTCATACAAACTGTAAACCTGAACAATGAAGCAGAAATTAAACCACTGGAGGTAAAAGGAAACATAAAGTTTTTAAGATTATTGTCTTATCGTTTTTAATTTATGTAAAAAAAAAAAAAAAAAAAAAAAAAGAGTATCACACATAATTCATTAGAGTTACGTACAAAATATATATATATAATTAAAACATTTAGGTTAAATACAATTAAAATATTTAATTTAATGTGCAGAAATTCAGATAATTGCATCGATAAATAAAAAAAATTCTGTAGTAAATTTTTTTGATTAATTTGAGCTTTCAGGTTTACAGTGTAGCGTCCTCCTCACAACACTCTGTTACACCTTGTGACATCACCAGGTGGTCATTCAGACGCTCCTCTGGGTTTTTAAAGTTCAACTCAAACGAGCCTCAGCTCTGACTCCGACAGCGATCGTTTTTCACCTCATTTGAACAGTCTGAAGCAGAATTAAAACCTGAAAAAGTCTGAAAAGAAGAAAATGTGTCTGGTTTAAATTTGTGTTTGGAAAAATCTGTGCTTTTATTTTGAAGTTTTCAAAAGACAGCGTTGGGTTGGATCACAGTTGCTTTGGAGATGCTCTTATTTTGAAGGCAGAATGCAAATTGGCGTCAGAAGAACTACAAAGAAGCAGCTTTTATTTTGAAGGATCACTGCTCATATAAAACAGCTCTGTCGCCCAAAACCCGAAACGAGTGAAATAATATTAAAAAACAGCTTTTATTTTGAAGGCAGAGGGACGCGGGCAGACAGGAAGTGGACGTTGTAGCTTTGGCTCATTTAAATATCCACAAACGAGAATCCCCCGAGACGCCGGGTTTTGTCCAAAAGGCTAAAATCTGAGTCAAAATGATCAAAAAAATAGATTTCAGTTTGTACAGAACGGCCCGAGGCGTTCGGCCGCCCCACAGTCCCACAGTCCCACAGTCCAAAAGTCCAAAAGTCCAAAAGTCCCATAGTCCAAGTGTCCAATCGTCCAACAGTCCGAGAGTCCAACAGTGCAGGAAATACAAAAGACATCGAAAATATGTGAAAGTGAAACGGGTCTGAGGCTCACACCCACGACAAATGAACTTTCAGAAGGTTAACGAGCTTTGAGTTTAGATATAAACGTTAATGATAAAGTGATAAACGTGCAGAAAAGTGAGAGTTTACGCTCAAGTACGAATATATATAAAAGTCTATTCTCTATTTAATTATTTAAGTTCAAGCTTTTATTTTGAAGGCAGAGTCAAAGCTGAAGAAGAAATATAAGAGCTTTTATTTTTTAAGGCACATTAAGTAAGTACGTCCACGGTCACGTTTGGACTTCCACTTGCACAAAAGCCCATAGAACTTTTTTCACATCAGCCGGACGTGTTTTTGGTTGAAGATTTGGTGATGGGGCAGATTTATGAAGCTGCAGGAAAATACGACACATTTTGACACCGACAAACCTGCAGCGAGACACTTCCTGCCGTTGTGAAAAAGCTCTATTAGGTGTGTACTGAATTCAAGCTTTTATTTTGAAGGCACTACAGGTTTCTCCTGGACCAACTTTGACTTGACTGTGTTTGGTTTAAGAAACAGAACAGCTTTGATTTTGAAGGTTCTATGAGGATCTGCTGCAAAAAAAAGGAGTTTCTCTGTTTCCGTTTGACATGGTTATTGCTAAATGTAAGCTTTTATTTTGAAGTTTGAGCTTTTATTATGAAGGGAATGTGCTTTGAGTGTCACGGCTGGTTTAAGAGAGATTAAAGCTTTTATTTTGAAATCACATGTACGTGTAAAACTTACACATTGATGAGATTGTCATAAAAGTCTGTTTGGTTATGGCTAAACTGAAGCTTTTATTTTGAAGGCGCAGTAGTAATGAAGTAAAGTTTGTCCTTCAGTGTTTCTGGGCAGAACCACAGACTGTATAAAGAAAAGCTCCAAATGAAGCTCATCGAGGCCAGTGTTACAACGGCGAATCTGAAGCCAAAAATAGTGAAAAGAAACGACCTGAGTTTGTGTAAAAGTTTGTGTTAATCTATAAAATCTGAATCCAAATCAAGTTCGTACAGACTGAACCAGACTTTTCCACAGACTCAGGTCGTTTCTCTTCACTCATTTTGTGGAGTTTTGTTAAAGTCGCTGTCGTTAACTGAACGGAAATGACCAAAATATCATTTACACAAAAATAATCATGAATCATTTTAGAAATAAACTCACACAAATGAAAACAGACACACAAAACAACACAAAACAACACAAACGTTTGGTTTAATTTTCTGCAGTTTTGAGCCTGTTTTATTTTGAAGAGCTGGGTGGGGGGATGCTCTGATGATCTGACGAAGTTTTTTTGCTGAAACATGAGTGTGCTGTGCTTTTTTTTCCCACTTTAATTTCACTGCTCCTGTGTTTGTGCCTCTACAAGAACCTTGGTGTGTGTTGGCGCCAACTAGTGTCTCCGCTCAGTTTCATTTCTCTCCAGCTCCAGGTCAGAATCAGAGAAAACTCAACGATCTGAAAGAACCTCAGAAGTGTGAGTTCAGGCACCGGCCAATCAGAGAAGAGACAGACATTCTGTGTTGGCGACGATTCCCCAGATCCCCGACGATTTAAATTGGAAAGAAAGGAAAGACGTTCTTGTTCTTCTTCCTACAGGATTTGGAGCTTTACAAACGTCACGACCAAACAGCAGCGACTGGTTCAATAAAAAAAGTCCCCGTCTCCTGTCGAGTGAACGAATCCTAATGCTGCAGGTCACACGGTTTCCACCAAGTGAAACCAGCTCAGGAATCAGACTAACGAACGATGTCATCGGTGTATAAAACACATTTAGTCTTGTTGTTTTATTAGTTGTTGTTCATTGTCATGCTCCTTTTCTCCACTAGAGCGGCGCACTTACACAGAGTGAGTCACAAACTCTTCAGTGTGTAGATGTGTGTGTCCTTTAGATGTGTGTGTTCTTGTGTGTGTGTGTGTGGTTTTATGTTTAGAGTTTGTAGTTGTAGTTTGTCTGTGTTTGTGCAGTTTAGAAGTTTTTGTGCGTGACTTTTGTTGTGTGTTACGAGCCTCGTGTTGTGTAATTGTGCATCGTTAAAGGTTGTATGGAGGACTTTTTTTTTTGTTTCAAATTGTCAATGAAAGTTTAAATACCATTACAGAGACGCAGCAGCTTTGTAATTATGATGACAAAAAAAAAAAAAGAATGAAAATCCAACTGTGGACGTGTTGAGGCCAGAAAAACATCAGCCAATAGAAAACGAGGCTGCCTCATTTTCTATTGGCTGTCAGGTCGTCAATCAAACTCCCTTCGTTTCTAGTGTAACTGACTCGTCGGCGCGCGGGGATTACGTCGTTTATGCAGCGTTTTTTTTAAACTGTAGTTTCCTCGCATTTCGTACAAGTTTGTTGCGACGGCCGACGAGAATCCACGACCAGTTCACCACAAAAGAAAGTCGGGTCGATGAAAGAAGAAGAGAAGGAGAAAAAGAGATTTTGGAGATTTCTTTTGGAGACTGCGTGAATGAAGCAGACGAAGGGTCTAAAAACTGAAGCATCTGTCGCCAAGTTATTTCTAGACAGGAAACTTCAACAGTGATTCTGAACGAGCACTGGATGTAAACAAGTGTGATTCTCGAGTAAAGAGGCGGGAGGAGGAGGTGTTTCTACTGAGGCTGTGGAGGAGGAAGGTGGAGTCACACAGGCACAACATTTGAAAAAGAACCGTCGCTGTATTTCTCTTCCCTTAAACAATCCTCTACACAAACTTTAAGTGTGTAGTTTAAAATATCATTGCGATGCCTTTTTCCTTTACTTCACAAATCCCCAGTAACCGTCAGTTTTTTATATATCTGCAGTTTCCTTTGTATTAAACCTGGGTCATTTAATTTAGATCTATTTATATCAAAACTGCACTGACCACACTGCCCCCTATCGGCCACTTTGTAAACTGCAGTATTATGTAAATAATCACCATTAACCACCATTTAGATTTATGATTAATATATTTAATTTAATATATTTGTTTATTCTTTGTCTTGTAGAGAAAAACACACACGTCTGTACGAGCTCAGACATTAAAGAAACGTTCTACTTTCACCTGGATCTGGACTCCCTCCTTCTTCTAACTCTGACTGACTCCATTTTGTGTCGACCTATAAAAAATCTGTATTTACAAAACTAAAGCAGCACAAATGTGTTGTTGTGTTGTTTTAGTGTTGTTTTTGTGTTTTAGTGTTTTTGTGTTGTTTTTGTGTTGTTTTTGTGGAGTTGTGCGTCTGATGAGTGCGACTTCACGCAGGTTTTAGAACGCGGCGTATAAAGGTTTAGTTTTGTGTGTTTATACAGTCTGTGGTTCAAAAGGAGAAAGTCCCGCCCTGCCCGCGCGCTAACCACTCTGCCGCTGCCTTTGTGCCTTTGAGCCTCTTTAAAGCTTTTGTTTATCTGAGCAGATTTCACCGTCATCCCCCAGTGTGAGCCTCAGACTTCAGTCGTGTTCTGTAGTGTCCAGTGGCGCCTCCTCCAGGACCATGTGCCTCAGTCCTCGTGTGGCCGGGCGCCGTCGCGTGCTCCCGTCGCCGCCTGCCCGCCGCCGCCACCCGGCCTCAGTGCCCCGCCCCCGCTGCCTCCGCCGCCCCCACCGCCGCCCGGTGTCTGTGCCGACCCCGCCTGTGCTCCTGTCGGCCTCGCTCCTGCCGGCCCTGCCCCCGCGGCTCCTGCCCGTCCGGCGCCCCCTCCTGGACGCAGTAGTTGGGGCGTAAGGAGGCGGTGAAGCCCGGCAGACACTCGCACCGGAACGAGCCCACCGAGTTTATACATCTGGAGTTTTTACACAGAGACATGCGAGGGTTCAACTCCGAGCACTCGTCCACATCTGCAACAAAACACCAGAGTTAGTCCTGGTTCAGTCCCGGTTCAGTCTCGGTCTAGTCCCGGTCTAGTCCCGGTCTAGTCCCGGTTGAGTTCTCGTACCGACACAGGCCATGCGGGACATGTCCAGGGTGAATCCGTCGAAACAGTCGCAGGTGAATCCCTCCTGAACTCGAACGCAGCGACCGTTTTCACAACCGTTTAAAACTCCACACTCCTCCTCCGAGCGCAGGCCCTCGAACGCATCAGCGGACGCTACAAACGCACAAAAACACACAAACACACACAACAGAACCATCAGAGGACGCTACAAACGCACAAAAACACACAAACACACACAACAGAACCATCAGAGGACGCTACAAACGCACAAAAACACACAAACACACACAACAGAACCATCAGAGGACGCTACAAACACACAAAAACACACAAACGCATCAGAGGACGCTGAAATACACTCACAGACTAAAAACACAAACAGGTCTCAGACTCGTCCGGGGACTGAAGTTTCTTCAGTTTTCAAATGTAACCAGAGTTCTATGAATCCCAGATGCCAGCAGAGGGCGCTGCTGACACCGACGGACCGAACGAGTCGATGTGTCGACACTCGTGGAAGAGCCCAGTGACGTCTGTGGAGATGTGAGTCTGTGTGTGTGTTGTGTGTGTGTGTGTGTGTGTGTGTGTGTCTGTGTGTGTGTGTTGTGTGTGTGTGTGTGTTGTATGTGTGTGTGTTGTGTTACTCACGGTGTTCGTAGTCGTAGTGTGTGTGTGTATGTGTGTGTGTGTGTGTGTGTGTGTGTGTGTGTGTGTGTGTGTGTGTGTGTGTGTGTGTGTGTGTGTGTGTGTGTGTGTGTGTGTGTGTGTGTTGTGTTACTCACGGTGTTCGTAGTGTGTGTGTGTGTGTGTGTGTGTGTGTGTGTGTGTGTGTGTGTGTGTGTGTGTGTGTGTGTGTGTGTGTGTGTGTGTGTGTGTGTGTGTGTGTGTGTGTGTGTGTGTGTGTGTGTGTGTGTGTGTGTGTGTGTGTGTGTGTGTGTGTGTGTGTGTGTGTGTGTGTGTGTGTGTGTGTGTGTGTGTGTGTGTGTGTGTGTGTGTGTGTGTGTGTGTGTGTGTGTGTGTGTGTGTGTGTGTGTGTGTGTGTGTGTTGTGTTACTCACGGTGTTCGTAGTCATAATAAACTGAAGTCTGGTCGGGGAGTTCGTACGTCTGGATCGGTGCGGCGACCAGAGCGTCTCGTCCGTACGCCCGAGTCCCGCCGCTCGCCCCGGGTCGAGCGCCCGACGGCAGGTTACACATCTGAGCGTAATCCTCTGAAAGACACGAGTGTAAAAACACGGAGGAGCCGACACGAGTCTCACCTGACACACTGACCTGACTGCATGGGCACAGGGCACACACTGACCTGACTGGGTGGACGGGCACACACTGACCTGACTGGGTGGACGGGCACAGGGCACACTCTGACCTGACTGGGTGGACGGGCACACACTGACCTGACTGGGTGGACGGGCACAGGGCACACACTGACCTGACTGAGTGGGCGGGCACAGGGCACACACTGACCTGACTGGGTGGGCGGGCACAGGGCACACACTGACCTGACTGGGTGGACGGGCACAGGGCACACACTGACCTGACTGGGTGGGCACAGGGCACACACTGACCTGACTGGGGTGGACGGGCACAGGGCACACACTGACCTGACTGGGTGGGCGGGCACAGGGCACACACTGACCTGACTGTGTGGACGGGCACAGGGCACACACTGACCTGACTGGGTGGACGGGCACAGGGCACACACTGACCTGACTGGGTGGACGGGCACAGGGCACACACTGACCTGACTGGGTGGGCGGGCACAGGGCACACACTGACCTGACTGGGTGGACGGGCACAGGGCACACACTGACCTGACTGGGTGGGCGGGCACAGGGCACACACTGACCTGACTGGGTGGGCGGGCACAGGGCACACACTGACCTGACTGGGTGGGCGGGCACAGGGCACACTCCATGCCCCATCCTTCTCCGTACAGGCAGCAGCACTCGGTGTAGGTGGTTTTCCTCTCGGGGCCCAGAGGTTCGGTGCAGGTCAGACTCGAAGTCACGACTCGCCAACACACGCCCTGAAAGTCCTCCGACGACTGCACCTCTGAGGAGACCAGGACCAGGACCGGGATTGAGTCCTGGTTCAGTCCTGGTCCTGGTCTTGGTTGAGTCCTGGAGTCTGAGGAGACCAGGACCAGAACCAGGACCAGAACCAGGACCAGGACCAGGACCAGGACCAGGACTTAACCAGGTCTAAACCATTTTGTTAACTGGGCAAAAGTTTCTTTTGGTCGATTCCATTTAATTACTTAATGAATGAATCGTCACATTTACACAAAACCTGTAAAGATCCAGAAAGAACTTTTACACTTTATTATTTATTCACTCAACACTGGAGTGAACGACGACTGCAGCCACAGCCGCCCTGGGGCAGACTGACACCTAAAACTAAACAAACAAAGAGTCAGGTCCAGGTCAGGACCAGAGTGAAGCTCCACCAGGACCTGAAGGATTCTGTGACTCACTCAGGTCGAACGAACACAAACTGTGACACACAAACTGTGACACACAAACTGTGACACACAAACTGTGACACACAGTGTGTGTTATTACAGTGTTTCTCAAACCCTGGCTCGCGGGCCTCGGGAGGGTCTCAGGAGGTGTGTTTTTGTGTTTTTGTGTTTTTGTGTGTCTTGGTCCTGATGCTGTGAGTCTGTGATGTTCAGTTCTGACACACGAGGCGCCACTGAGTCACTGTTTTTCACTGTTTAAACTTGACTCACACTAAATGTTCAGAGACACAATCAAAAAAACATAAAATCTGCTCATTCGTGTTCAGTAATATAAAAAAAAACACATTTATTTTGTGATTTATGAATAAATAAATAAATAAATAGAGCACAGTGAGCGCCTCCTGCAGGCGACACCAGGAAGTGTCTCCAGAGTCTGAACTGAGAAACTGATTCAACCAAAGAAACTTCTGTCCAGTTCACAAACTGAATTCTACACACAGCAGTAGTACAAGTACCTGTAGTACCTGTAGTACCTGCAGTACCTGCAGTACCTGCAGTACCTGCAGTACGTGTGGTAGTACCTGTAGTAGTAGTCGCACCTGTAGCAGTAGTAGTATTTGTACCTGTACTAGTATTTGTACCTGTAGTAGTAGTACCTGTAGCAATAGTAGTAGTATTCGTACCTGTAGTACCTGTAGTAGTACTTGCAGTACCTGTACAAGTATTTGTACCTGTAGCAGTAGTAGTAGTAGTAGTAGTAGTACTTGCAGTACCTGAAGCAGTAGTAGTAGTAGTAATAGTAGTACTTGCAGTACCTGTAGCAGTAGTAGTAGTAGTAGTAGTAGTAGTACTTGCAGTACCTGTAGCAGTAGTAGTACCTGTAGTAGTAGTAGTAGTAGTAGTAGTACTTGCAGTACCTGTAGCAGCAGCAGCAGTAGTAGTAGTAGTAGTAGTAGTAGTAGTAGTACTTGCAGTACCTGTAGCAGTAGCAGTAGTAGTAGTAGTAGTAGTAGTAGTAGTAGTAGTAGTAGTACTTGCAGTACCTGTAGCAGTAGTAGTAGTACTTGCAGTACCTGTAGCAGTAGTAGTAGTACTTGCAGTACCTGTAGCAGTAGTAGTAGTAGTAGTAGTAGTAGTAGTAGTAGTAGTAGTAGTAGCAGTAGTAGTACTTGCAGTACCTGTAGCAGCAGTAGTAGTAGTAGTAGTAGTAGTAGTAGTAGTAGTAGTAGTAGTAGTAGTAGTAGTAGTAGTAGTAGTAGTAGCAGTAGCAGTAGTAGTAGTACTTGCAGTACCTGTAGCAGTAGTAGTAGTAGTAGTAGTAGTAGTACTTGCAGTACCTGTAGCAGTAGTAGTAGTAGTAGTAGTAGTAGTAGTAGTAGTAGTAGTAGCAGTAGTAGTAGTAGTAGTAGTAGTAGTAGTAGTAGTAGTAGTAGTACTTGCAGTACCTGTAGCAGCAGCAGTAGTAGTAGTAGTAGTAGTAGTAGTAGTAGTAGTAGTAGTAGCAGTAGTAGTAGTAGTAGTAGTAGTAGTAGTAGTAGTAGTAGTAGTAGTAGTAGCAGTAGTAGTAGTAGTAGTAGTAGTAGTAGCAGTAGTAGCAGTAGTAGTAGTAGTAGTAGTAGTAGTAGTAGCAGTAGTAGTAGTAGTAGTAGTAGTAGCAGTAGTAGTAGTAGTAGTAGTAGTACTTGCAGTACCTGTAGCAGTAGTAGTAGTAGTAGTACTTGCAGTACCTGTAGCAGTGTAGTAGTAGTAGTAGTAGTACTCGCAGTACCTGGAGCAGGGGAGTGGAGCACACAGGTGTTGTGGTTCTGATCCCAGATCAGTGGGTGGGTGCAGAAACACATGAAGGATCCGTCTGTGTTCACACACTGTCCCCCAGAACAAACCGACTCGTCCACACACTCGTTTATGTCTGAGGGACGAGAGGACAGAGGACAGAGGACAGAGGACAGAGGACAG
Organism: Boleophthalmus pectinirostris; assembly: GCF_026225935.1. Lineage (NCBI taxonomy): Eukaryota > Metazoa > Chordata > Actinopteri > Gobiiformes > Gobiidae > Boleophthalmus > Boleophthalmus pectinirostris. The sequence goes on along the minus strand of NW_026571404.1, from coordinate 1,161,202 downwards.
AGGACAGAGGACAGAGGACGAGAGGACAGAGGACAGAGGACAGAGGACAGAGGACAGAGGACAGAGGACGAAGAGGACGAGAGGACAGAGGACAGAGGACAGAGGACAGAGGACAGAGGACAGAGGACAAGAGGACAGAGGACAGAGGGACAGGTGAACAATCAAACATATAAACAGTAAATAAGCATACAGAGTTGTGTTGTTGTTGTGTTGTTGTTGTTGTTTATTTTCTGAACTCAGGACGTTCTTTGGACGTTCTTTGGACGTTCTTTGGACGTTCTTTGGACGTTCTTTGGACGTTCTTTGGACCTCAAACTGTTCGAGAAGAGTCCAGCTCCAAATGAAGCTCATGGAGGTCAGCAGGAACAGTGACCAAAGAGCCAACAGACACTTTTCATTCTGAGACGCTTCAGTCTCGTTTCGAGGACAATTATTTGAAGAAAACTTGTCCAGTAAAATGATCTTCTGTCTGGACACATTTCAACACTTTAACTCATTTTCTGATCAATTTAAGTTTTTAAAATTTTACATTTTGGTTGAGCTTTTGTGCAGTGAAGAAGAATGTTTTCCACAACGATCAAGAGAAGAAAGATGAAAACTTAAAGAACAACGAGCCACATGAGTCACAACAAACTCAACTCCTGTTCTGATCCTGAAGGAAACAGAAGGAACTTGTTCAAACTCAAATAAAATAAAAAATGATTTGATGATGTGGAGATTTGTACAGACACAGATTTGTGACATTTAAAAGCTCCACGTCTCCAGGAGCATCTCCAGTTTCTTTGTTGAACCTTTAGGAGTTTTTAAGGTCTAATTTTAGTATTTTATTAATTTAATTTGTATTTATTTTGTATAATGATATAATTGTTAGATTAAACTATTTATTTTCTTTTACCAAAAAAAGTTAAATACAAGAACAAGTTCATTTTGGTTGAGTGAAGAATTTGAAATAAAAACCTCAAGATTTAGATTTTTTTGTGATTCATTCCCTGAACGTCAAAAAATCTGAAGTTCAGGTAAAAACGAAACTTTAACTTCAGTTTTGGTGAGAAATTCTCAACATGAAACTTAAAATAAAAGTTTTTCCTCTAACAGAATTTGAATGAATAAACTTCACTGTATATTTGTATCTGAGGTTTTACGAAACATCTGGAGTTTGGAGCAGAACGTCCCAAAGTGTCCAGAGTCTGAAAAGTCCACACAGAACCAGGACCTAAACCAGGACTGGACCAGGACTGGACCAGGGCTGGACCAGGACCAGACTGGGACTGACCTCTGCACTCGAGTCGACTCGGGTCGTAGTCTTGTCCACTTTTGCAGTAACACTCGAAGCTTCCCTCTGTGTCCTGACAGAATCCTCCTTTACAAACCTCCTGCCCGAAGAGAACACACTCGTCTGCATCTGAGGAGGACGAGAAGAAGAGGAGGAGCACGGGGTCAGAGGAGGAAGAAGAGGAAGAGGAGCAGAAGAGGAGAAGAAGAGGAACAGAGGAGGAGGAGAAGAGGAGGAGTAGAAGAAGAACAGAGGAGAAGAAGAAGAGGAACAGAGGAGGAGTAGAGGAGGAGAAGAAGAAGAACAGAGGAGAAGAAGAAGAGGAACAGAGGAGGAGTAGAGGAGGAGAAGAAGAGGAGCAGAAGAGGAACAGAGGAGGAGAAGAAGAGGAACAGAGGAGGAGAAGAAGAACAGAGGAGGAGAAGAAGAACAGAGGAGGAGAAGAGGAACAGAGGAGGAGGAGCAGAGGAGGAGAAGAAGAGAGAACAGAGGAGGAGAAGAAGAACAGAGGAGGAGAAGAGGAACAGAGGAGGAGAAGAGGAACAGAGGAGGAGGAGCAGAGGAGGAGCAGAGGAGGAGCAGAGGAGGAGCAGAGGAGGAGAAGAAGAACAGAGGAGGAGCAGAGGAGCAGAGGAGGAGCAGAGGAGCAGAGGAGGAGCAGAGGAGCAGAGGAGGTCTCACTCTTGTAGATGGTTCTGGTCTGGACTCCGTACAGAGAATCTCCAGCTGAGATGAAACCTCGACCTGAAGGACACATCTGCTCGAACTGATCTGAGAACAAAACCACAAAAAAACTTCAGATTAAATAAAATAAAAATGACACAAAATGAACCAAAACAAGTGATGTTCTCAGAGCTTCAGACGAGGCCTATAGAACTCGACAGAACTCGACAGAACTCGACAGAACTCGACGGGAGATTCACTGTTTTTAAAGAAATCTCCAAACTGGTGCCCCTCAGATGTTTCTCCTTCTCATTCTTTGTTCAGATCATCTCCACAAACTCGTTCTCCTCGTTCTGTTTGGGATCATCTCCATAAACTCGTCAGATGAATCTTCTGGTTTAAAATCCTTTCCCCTGAAACACTTTGGGGTTCAAGAACGGCTCCACGTTCTGATGCAATAACGACAAAACCAGAACTAAACCAGGACTAAACCAGGACTGAACCAGGACTGAACCAGGACTAAACCAGGACTGAACCAGGACTGAACCAGGACTGAACCAGGACTGAACCAGGACTAAACCAGGACTGAACCAGGACTGAACCAGGACTGAACCAGGACTGAACCAGGACTAAACCAGGACTGAACCAGGACTAAACCAGGACTAAACCAGGACTGAACCAGGAGTAAACCAGGACTGAACCAGGACTGAACCAGGACTGAACCAGGACTGAACCAGGACTAAACCAGGACTAAACCAGGAGTAAACCAGGACTGAACCAGGAGTAAACCAGGACTGAACCAGGACTAAACCAGGACTGAACCAGGACTCACCGGTTCCATTGACAGGACAGGGGTGCACCTCACAGTTGTCCCCCCAGCCGGCGCCCACCGTACAGCAGCACTCCTGCAGAGTCACGGACGACGTGAGAACCGACTCACACAGGTTCTCGTCGTTCAGACGGAAGTAACATTCTTTACGCTCCACCGCCGACGCTGGAACCAGAGAAGAACAACACGAGAACATGAAGAACAACACGAGAACATGAAGAACACACACGAGAACATGAAGAACAACACGAGAACATGAAGAACAACACGAGAACATGAAGAACAACACGAGAACATGAAGAACAACACACGAGAACATGAAGAACCACACGAGAACATGAAGAACAACACGAGAACATGAAGAACAACACGAGAACATGAAGAACCACACGAGAACATGAAGAACAACACGAGAACATGAAGAACCACACGAGAACATGAAGAACAACACGAGAACATGAAGAACAACACGAGAACATGAAGAACAACACGAGAACATGAAGAACAACGAGAACATGAAGAACACACGAGAACATGAAGAACAACACGAGAACATGAAG
>NW_026571404.1:1145377-1152877 GCF_026225935.1 Boleophthalmus pectinirostris | reverse complement strand
CGGTCTCTCCGCGGTCTCTCTGCGGTCTAAACCCGGTCTCTCCGCGGTCTCTCCGCGGTCTCTCTCACCGGTGCAGGTGGTCCTGTTGTCGGGGCCCAGTCCTTCTCTGAAGCCGTTGGGGCAGGTACAGGAGTAAGAGCCGAGGTTGTTCACACAGTCTCCTCCAGGACCACAGGGGGCAGCGACACACTCGTCCACGTCTGAAACAACAACACCTCACATGTTCTAATGTGTGTCAGGTCCCTCCATGTGTGTCAGGTGCCCTCCCGTGGTGTGTGTGTGTATTGTGCCTGCGTGTATTGCGTGTGTCTGTGTGTGCATGTCTGTGTGTATAGTGTGTATGTGTGTATTGTGTGTGTGTGTGCGTGGTGTGTGTGCATATGTGTCTTTATAGTGTGTGTGTATAACGTGTGTGTGTATAGTGTGTGTGTATAGTGTGTGTGTGTGTGTGTGGTGTGTGTGTGTGTATATAGTGTGTGTATAGTGTGTGTGTGTGTATATAGTGTGTGTGTGTATAGTGTGTGTGTGTATGTGTGTGTGTATATATAGTGTGTGTGTGTGTGTGTATAGTGTGTGTGTATAGTGTGTGTGTGTGCGTATAGTGTGTGTGTGTGTGTATAGTGTGTGTGTATAGTGTGTGTGTGTGTGTGTATAGTGTGTGTGTATAGTGTGTGTGTGTGCGTATAGTGTGTGTGTGTGTGTATAGTGTGTGTGTATAGTGTGTGTGTGTGTGTGGTGTGTGTGTGTGTATATAGTGTGTGTATAGTGTGTGTGTGTGTATAGTGTGTGTGTGTGTGTGTATAGTGTGTGTGTGTGTGTGTGTGTGTGTGTGTGTGTGTGTGTGGTACCGTCACACTGGGGTCCGGTCGGGGCGGCGATGAACCCGGGCCCACACACACAGCTGAAGGAGCCGTCAGAGTTCACACAGTGGCCCCTGACACACACGCCGGGATCTGCACACTCGTCCACGTCTGAAAACCACACGACACACGACACACGAGACACGACACACGACACACGACACACGACACACGACACACGAGAGTTACACAATTTATGAGACAAGGAGGAGGACGAAGAAGAAGAGGAGGAAGAGGAGGAAGAGGAGAGGAGGAGAGGAGGAGGAGAGGAGAGGAGGGAGAGGAGGAGGAGAGGAGGAGAGGAGAGAAGAGGAGGAGGGAGGAGGGAGGAGGAGGAGGAGGAGGAGGAAGAGGAGGAGAGGAGGAGGAAGGAGGAGGGAGGAGAGGAGGAGGAGAGGAGGAGAGAGGAGGAGAGGAGGAGGAGGAGGAGGGAGGAGGAGAGGAGGAGAGAGGAGAGAGAGAAGAGGGAGGAGGAAGAGGAGGAGAGGAGGAAGAGGAAGAGGAGGAGGAGGAGGAGGAGAGGAGGAGAGAGGAGAGGAGGAGGAGAAGGAGGAAGAGGAGAGAGGAGAGAAGAGGAGGAGAGGAGGAAAGAGGAGAGGAGGAGGAGAGGGAGGAGGAGAGGAGGAAGAGGAGAAGAGGAGAGAGGAGGAGAGGAGGGAGGAGGAGAGGAGGAGAGGAGGAGAGGAGGAGAAGAGGAGAGGAGGAGGAGGAGGAGGAAGAGGAGGAGAGAGAAGAGGAAGAGGAGGAGGAGGAGGAGGAGGAGGAGAGGAGGAGGAAGAGGAAGAGGAGGAGAGGAGGAAGGAGAGGAGGAGAGGAGGAGAAGAGGAGAGAGGAGGAAGAGGAGAGAGGAGGAAAGAGGAGGAGAGGAGGAGAGAGGAGGAGGAGAAGGAGAGAGAGAGGAGAGAGAGAGGAGGAGGAGGAGGAGAGGAGAGAGGAGGAGAGGAGGAAGGAGGAGGAGGAGGAGGAGAGGAGGAGGAGGAGGAGGAAGAGGAGAGAGGAGGAGAGAGGAGGAGGAGGAGGAGGAAGAGGAGGAGAGGAGGAGAGGAGGAGGAGGAGGGAGGAAGAGGAGGAGGAAGAAGAGAGGAGAAGAGAGAGAGGGGAGAGGAGGAGGAGGAGAGGAGGAGAGGAGGAGAAGAGGAGGAGAGGAGGAGAGGAGGAGAGGAGAGGAAGAGGAGGAGAGGAGAGAGGAGAGGAGGAGAGGAGGAGAGGAGGAGAGGAGGAGAGGAGGGAGGAGGAGGAGAGGAGGAGGAGAGAGAGGAGGAGGAGAGGAGGAGGAGGAGAGGAGGAGAGGAGGAAGAGGAGGAGGAGGAGGAGAGGAGGAGGAGGAGAGGAGGAGAGGAGGAGAGGAGGAGGAGGAGGAAGAGGAGGAGGAGGAGGAGAGGAGGAGAGAGAGGAGGAGGAGGAAGAGGAGGAGAGGAGGAGTGTTCCAGACGTTCTCACCTCGGCAGGTTCCTTGTCGGGCTTCGTATCCCTGGGGACAGGAGCTGCAGCTGAAGGTTCCTGCAGAGTTGGAGCAGATCCCAGACGGACAAACGCTCAGGTCCAAACACTCGTCCACGTCTGAAAACAACAACAACAACAACAACAACACAATAAACAACAGTAAAGACACAGTGTGGAACTTTCCCCTGCACGTTTCCATGGAAACACAAAGACCATGAGAACTTTCTCCATGGAGACAGATTTAGATTTAGATTTATTTTACAAAATACAACAAACTTCAACAGAGAAAAACTGCAGCAGGAAAAAAGAATAAATCTGAACAAATTCACCGATTCAAACCAAGAAAAGCATGAAAATATATCAACAGATTATTGTGGGACATGGCGGTGCCCGGTCGGGGGGGACATGGCGGTGCCGGTCGGGGGGGACATGGCGGTGCCGGGTCGGGGGGGACATGGCGGTGCCCGGTCGGGGGGGACATGGCGGTGCCCGGTCGAGGGGGACATGGCGGTGCCGGGTCGGGGGGACATGGAGGTGCCGGCGGGGGGACCGGTGCCGTCGGGGGGGACAATGGCGGTGCCCGGGGGGGGACATGGAGGTGCCCGTCGGGGGGGACATGGCGGTGCCCAGGTCGGGGGGGACATGGCGGTGCCGGGTCGGGGGACATGGCGGTGCCGGTCGGGGGGGACATGGCGGTGCCCGGTCGGGGGGGACATGGCGGTGCCGGGGGGGACATGGCGGGTGCCGGGTCGGGGGGGACATGGCGGTGCCGGGTCGGGGGGGACATGGCGGTGCCGGGGTCGGGGGGACATGGCGGTGCCCGGTCGGGGGGACATGGCGGTGCCCGGTCGGGGGGACATGGCGGTGCCCGGTCGGGGGGACATGGCGGTGCCGGGTCGGGGGGACATGGCGGTGCCCGGGGGGGACATGGCGGTGCCCGTCGGGGGGACATGGCGGTGCCGGGGGGGACATGGCGGTGCCCGGTCGGGGGGGACATGGCGGTGCCGGGTCGGGGGGGACATGGCGGTGCCGGGTCGGGGGGACATGGCGGTGCCCGGTCGGGGGGGACATGGCGGTGCCGGGGGGGACATGGCGGTGCCCGGTCGGGGGGACATGGCGGTGCCGGGTCGGGGGGACATGGAGGTGCCCGGTCGGGGGGGACATGGAGGTGCCCGGTCGGGGGGACATGGCGGTGCCAGGTCGGGGGGGGGACATGGCGGTGCCCGGGGGGGGGGTCGGGGGGGACATGGCGGTGCCCGGTCGGGGGGACATGGCGGTGCCCGGTCGGGGGGGGCGGGGCTGAGACGTCAGCATTTGCACTTGTCGCGTAATAACCTGTGTCTGACTCATCGGCGTCGTTTGTCCAACACAAAAACTCAAACGTCCTTTTGACGACGTCGACACAAACACGACTCCGACCCTAAAGTCACATTCTGAACAAATCTGTACGAAAAACGACAAAATAAAACCAGAGACAGAAACAAACTTCTTCTTTACACAGAATTAGGAGAAAAACATGATTTTAGTGTTTAGTGGCTTTTTAATGTCCCACTGTGGAATATTCCAGCCAAACAAACAACATTTCCACGGAAACACAAGCAGCAGGAGCAGTAAAGAGTCAGGTTTGTGGAGAGGCGAGCTCGTTCAGTGAGGACGAAATCCTGTGACTTCTACAGGACTAAACCAGGACTAAACCAGGTCTGTTACCGCTCTCACCTCAGTCTGGTCCTGGTCTGGTCTGGTCTGGTCTGGTCTGGTCTGGTCTGGTCTGGTCGGTCTGGTCTGGTCTGGTCCTGGTCCTGGTCCTGGTCCTGGTCTGGTCTGGTCCTGGTCCTGGTCTGGTCTGGTCTGGTCCTGGTCCTGGTCTGGTCTGGTCCTGGTCTGGTCTGGTCCTGGTCCTGGTCTGGTCTGGTCCTGGTCCTGGTCTGGTCCTGGTCCTGGTCTGGTCTGGTCTGGTCTTGGTCTGGTCCTGGTCTGGTCGGTCCTGGTCTGGTCTTGGTCTGGTCCTGGTCTGGTCCTGGTCTGGTCCTGGTCTAGACTCGCTCGTGTGAACCTCTCGTGTGTTAAACGCAGTTTTCACCTCGTTAAGAAGCTCACACGGTCCAAAAACACAAACCATGAATCACAAAGTTCACCTGCTCCAAACCAAACCACCGTGTGGTTTCAACGAAGACCTGACCAGAGCCGCAGCTTCTACACACGAGTCATTATGAACCAAAGTCACGAGAACAGAAACACAAACGTCCAAAAACACCAAAAACACCAAAAAACACCAAGAGCCAAACGCTGAGATCTGCTCCACGAAACAAACAAACTGAACAGAAGATCAGGAGAAACATGACAAACGAGTGAGTTTGTGTCAAACAAAACTCGACTCAGAACAAACCAGAAACAACATCAAGACAACAGAGGATCAGCTGTGACCAGACTGACCAGAGTGACCAGAGTGACCAGAGACTGACCAGACTGACCAGAGTGACCAGAGTGACCAGACTGACCAGACTGACCAGAGTGTCCCTGTTTCAGTCTGGGTTCTGTCCCTGTGTCCCTCGTCCCACAAATTTACACAAAACCACTGATTTATACAAGAAATGTCCCAGTGTCTCGATTTTGGACCAATCTGATCTAAACCAGGACTAAACCAGGACTAAACCAGGACTAAACCAGGATTATATCTGGGCTATTTCAGGTCTAAACTAGGACTAAACTAGGATAAAACCAGGACTATTTCGTGCTTCGTGCGTGTTTCGTTGGTGTTTCGTTCGTGTTTCGTTCGTGTTTCATTCATGTTTCGTTCATGTTTCGTTCATGTTTCATTCATGTTTCGTTCATGTTCGTTCGTTTCGTTTCATTCGTGTTTCGTTTCGTTCGTTCGTTCATTCGTGTTTCGTTCGTGTTTCGTTCATTCGTGTTTCGTTCGTGCTTCATGTTTCTTCATCGTGTTTCGTTCATTCGTGTTTCGTTTTCGTTCATGTTTCGTTCATGTTTCGTTCGTGCTTCGTTCATGTTTCGTGTTTCGTTTCGTTTCGTTCGTTCATGTTCTTCGTTCGTGTTCGTTTGTTCGTTCGTGTTCGTTTCGTTCATTCGTGTTTCGTTCGTGCTTCATTCGTGTTTCTTTCGTTTTTCATGTTTCGTTCATGTTTCGTTCATGTTTCGTTCGTGTTCGTTCGTGTTTCGTTCATGTTTCGTTCATGTTTCGTTCGTGTTTCGTTCATGTTTCGTTCATGTTTCGTTCGTGCTTCGTTCATGTTTCGTTCATGTTTCGTTCGTGTTTCGTTCGTGTTTCGTTCGTGTTTCGTTCATTCGTTCATGTTTCGTTCATGTTTCGTTCGTGTTTCGTTCGTTTCGTGTTTCGTTCGTGTTTCGTTCGTGTTTCGTTCGTGTTTCGTTCATGTTTCGTTCATGTTTCGTTCATGTTTCGTTCTTGTTTTTCGTTCGTTCGTGTTTCGTTTCGTGTTTCGTTCATGTTTCGTTCATGTTTCGTTCATGTTTCGTTCATGTTTCGTTCGTTTCGTGTTTCGTTCGTTTCGTTCATGTTTCGTTCATGTTTCGTTCATGTTTCGTTCATGTTTCGTTCATGTTTCGTTCGTTCATTCGTGTTCGTTCGTTTCGTTCATGTTTCGTTCGTGTTTCGTTCGTGTTTCGTTCATGTTTCGTTCGTGTTTCGTTCGTGTTTCGTTCATGTTTCGTTCATGTTTCGTTCATGTTTCGTTCATGTTTCGTTCGTGTTTCGTTCGTGCTTCGTTCGTTGTTTCGTTCATGTTTCGTTTCGTTTCGTTCATGTTTCGTTCATGTTTCGTTCGTGTTTCGTTCATGTTTCGTTCATGTTTCGTTCATGTTTCGTTCATGTTTCGTTCGGTTCATGTATTTGTGTCAAACTGTTCTGGTGAAGCGTGAGAATAAATCTGTTATTCCCTGAAATGACGTTGAGGAATGTTCGACCATTTGTTGTTGCCAAAGTGAAGCTGTCAGTCACTTTTACGACTGCAGTTGTTTCTGACCCTGTCCTGGTCTCTGTGTTTGACAGGAGCCTCGCACCTGTCGCCCACCACACTGTAGAAAAACTGTTCGTGAGTGTGAGTCTCAGTGTCGCTGCAGGTCGTGTCGGGAGTCGAGTCAGAGCTCTGTGTGTGTTTTTATATTTAAACCTTCAGAAAAAAACTCTTGAGGTCCTCAATTCTTTTTTTATACAGAAACAAAAAACTCATGACGTCAGTTTATGTTTCTCTTCTACATGAGCAGCTCCACCGAGACTCGACTCTTTCATATTCCACAAGAACTCGTCTGATTGGGCCAATGATGTTCATTATGTCTTCTTATATACTTTAACTTCTTAGGTTCTTTTTAAAGACAATGCAGTAAAGTGTATTTACCTTGTTGACATGTTTCGGCTGCTGCAAGTCATCTTCAGAACTGTCACCGGTGTTGGTGGTGACGTGTCGTATATCAGCTGTTGTTGCTTCCTGTAGGCGTGGTCAGACCTGATGGACCTGGCAGGTCGCTCAGACTGACCACGCCTCCCGTCGCCCGGTGTCTCTGGAAACACTGGGCGACGGGAGAAACATGTCAACAAGGTAAATACACTTTACTGCATTGTCTTTAAAAAGAACCTAAGAAGTTACTGTCTGATTGGGGCAGAGTTTCCCAAAGAGCTTCAGAGTCAAAGCGACGCCACAACAAACAACAAACAACAACAACAACAACTGCCCCCCGACTCGACCGCCTCCCTCCAAACCACGACAATCCTGCAAAACTACGATGGTCACGCCACAGTCGTCACACTCGTACGGAAGCCGAGAGGGTCACAACAAACGCAAACACCGCAACAAATACAAATGTGACAACACAACAAAAAAAGCCACAACGGAAATGACCGCGGGACGTGAAAAGTAAAGGAATGGAGAAGTTGGAAACGTAAGTAAAAGTAATTTATTGTTTTATCGTTATTCGTTTCACGTTGTAGTTCTTCTTCTTCACTTGCCGCTTGATCCGTCGGAAAATCGAGTCCCGCGGTCACTTCTGTTTTGGCTTTTTGTTGTGTTGTGTCGTTTGTATTTGTTGTTGCGTTTGCATTAAAATCGAGTCCCGCGGTCATTTCCGTTGTGGCTTTTTTTGGTTTGTTGTGTCGTTTGTATTTGTCGCGGTGTTTGCGTTTGTTGTGGCCCCTCTCGGCTTCCGTACATTCTCCTTTTACTGA
>NW_026571404.1:1130377-1135377 GCF_026225935.1 Boleophthalmus pectinirostris | reverse complement strand
GTATAGTTGTGTGTACAGTTGTGTACAGTTGTGTGTATAGTTGTGTGTAGTTGTGTGTATAGTTGTGTGTACAGTTTGTGTACAGTTGTGTGTAGTTGTGTGTAGTTGTGTGTATAGTTGTGTGTATAGTTGTGTGTATAGTTGTGTGTAGTTAGTGTGTGTAGTTGTGTGTATGTTGTGTGTACAGTTGTGTAAGTTGTGTGTAGTGTGTGTAGTTGTGTGTGTGTGTAGTTGTGTGTTGTGTGTATAGTTGTGTAGTTGTGTGTATAGTTGTGTGTAGTTGTGTGTGTATAGTTGTGTGTATAGTTGTGTGTTAGTTGTGTGTAGTTGTGTGTAGTTGTGTGTACAGTTGTGTGTAGTTGTGTGTAGTTGTGTGTAGTTGTGTGTGTGTATAGTTGTGTGTAGTTGTGTGTACAGTTGTGTGTACAGTTGTGTGTACAGTTGTGTATAGTTGTGTGTGTAGTTGTGTGTAGTTGTGTGTACAGTTGTGTACAGTTGTGTGTGTGTGTACAGTTGTGTGTAGTTGTGTACAGTTGTGTGTAAGTTGTGTGTAGTTGTGTGTATAGTTGTGTGTAGTTGTGTGTATAGTAGTTGTGTGTAGTTGTGTGTATAGTTGTGTGTAGTTGTGTGTAGTTGTGTGTATAGTTGTGTGTATAGTTGTGTGTAGTTGTGTGTGTAGTGTGTAGTTGTGTGTAGTGTGTATAGTTGTGTGTACAGTTGTGTGTATAGTTGTGTGTAGTTATAGTGTGTGTGTAGTTGTGTGTTATAGTGTGTGTGTAGTTGTGTGTATAGTGTGTGTGTGTGTAGTTGTGTGTATAGTTGTGTGTGTAGTTGTGTGTGTTGTGTGTATAGTTGTGTGTATAGTTGTGTGTATAGTTGTGTGTATAGTTGTGTGTATAGTGTGTGTATAGTTGTGTGTATAGTTGTGTGTATAGTTGTGTGTAGTTGTGTGTAGAGTTGTGTGTATAGTTGTGTATAGTTGTGTGTAGTTGTGTATAGTTGTGTGTATAGTTGTGTGTAGTTGTGTGTACAGTTGTGTAGTTGTGTGTAGAGTTGTGTGTATAGTTGTGTGTATAGTTGTGTATAGTTGTGTGTATAGTTGTGTGTAGTTGTGTGTAGAGTTGTGTGTATAGTTGTGTATAGTTGTGTGTACAGTTGTGTATAGTTGTGTGTATAGTTGTGTGTATAGTTGTGTGTAGAGTTGTGTACAGTTGTGTGTAGAGTTGTGTGTAGAGTTGTGTATAGTTGTGTGTATAGTTGTGTGTAGTTGTGTGTACAGTTGTGTGTAGAGTTGTGTGTAGAGTTGTGTATAGTTGTGTGTATAGTTGTGTGTAGTTGTGTGTACAGTTTGTGTGTATAGTTGTGTGTATAGTTGTGTGTATAGTTGTGTGTAGAGTTGTGTGTATAGTTGTGTGTATAGTTGTGTGTAGAGTGTGTAGAGTTGTGTGCAGTTGTGTGTAGTTGTGTGTAGTTGTGTGTAGTTGTGTGTAGTTGTGTGTATAGTTGTGTGTAGTTGTGTGTATAGTTGTGTGTAGTTGTGTGTATAGTTGTGTGTAGTTGTGTGTAGTTGTGTGTAGTTGTGTGTAGTTGTGTGTAGTTGTGTGTAGTTGTGTGTATAGTTGTGTGTAGTTGTGTGTATAGTTGTGTACAGTTGTGTGTAGTTGTGTGTAGTTGTGTGTATTGTGTGTAGTTGTGTGTATAGTTGTGTGTAGTGTGTGTGTGTGTATTGTAGTTGTGTGTAGTTGTGTGTGTAGTTGTGTGTAGTTGTGTGTAGTTGTGTGTATAGTTGTGTGTAGTTGTGTTGTAGTGTGTAGTGTAGTTGTGTGTGTGTAGTTGTGTGTATAGTGTGTAGTGTGTGTATAGTGTGTAGTTGTGTGTAGTTGTGTGTATAGTTGTGTGTAGTTGTGTATAGTTGTGTATAGTTGTGTGTGTAGTTGTGTGTAGTTGTGTATAGTTGTGTGTATAGTTGTGTAACTCGGGACCTTGGCAGTGGGAGGTGTTGTTGACTCGTCTGTATCCGTGGGGACAGTCGATCAGAGGAACGGCTGCAGACGCACAAAACAAAACACAAAACACACAAACAGAATCAGAATCAGAATAAACCAAACACTTCATTATTAAGTTTAATTCACAATAAACATTTTCATTAAGAATTAAATGTTTAACATGAACTTTTTAAAACTGAATTAATTTTTATTCAGAATTAAATTATGGCCATAATTAAACGTCACAGAACAGAAAGATCCAAGGGCTGGTTTAAAGAGAACCTAAAGTCCTTCTTCAGTTACCTGGGGTGTGTGCTGTTACCTGGGGTGTGTGCTGTTACCTGGGGTGTGTCCTGGGGTGTGTGCAGGTACCTAGGGTGTGTGCGGTTACCTGGGGTGTGTGCTGTTACCTGGGGTGTGTCCTGGGATGTGTGCAGGTATCTAGGGTGTGTGCAGTTACCTGGGGTGTGTGCAGTTACCTGGGGTGTGTGCGGTTACCTGGGGTGTGTGCGGTTACCTGGGGTGTGTGCTGTTACCTGGGGTGTGTGCGGGTACCTGGGGTGTGTGCGGTTACATGAGAAAGAGAACCTAAGGAGAACTTAGGGAGAACCTAAAAAGAACCTAAAGAGAACCTAGGGAGTACCTGGTTTGTTGGGGCACTTGTTGCACTGGTGGAAGCCCCAGGACGTCCCCAAGGAGTTACAGCACTGCTCCTGCTTCGAGAGGCCGGGGAGAACCTTCCCACACTGAAGACACACGAGAACATGAGAACATGAAGAACATGAAGAACATGAAGAACATGAAGAACATGAAGAACGTGAGAACGTGAGAACATGAAGAACAAGAAGAACAAGAAGAACATGAAGAACATGAAGAACGTGAGAACGTGAAGAACATGAAGAACATGGAGAACATGGAGAACATGAAGAACATGAAGAACATGAAGAACATGAAGAAGAAGAACATGAAGAACATGAAGAACAAGAAGAACATGAGAACATGAAGAATAAGAAGAACATGAAGAACATGAAGAACAAGAAGAACATGAAGAACATGAAGAACAAGAAGAACATGAAGAACAAGAAGAATAAGAAGAACATGAAGAACATGAAGAACATGAAGAACATGAAGAACAAGAAGAACAAGAAGAAGAACATGAAGAACATGAAGAACATGAAGAACATGAAGAACATAAAGAACATGAAGAACATGAAGAACATGAAGAACAAGAAGAACATGAAGAACATGAAGAACATGAAGAACAAGAAGAAGTGCTTTAAAACTAAACTAGATCCACACAGGTTTGTTATTTTGCCAAGAATGTTCCAGTGTGGCATTAACGAGCTCATATGACTCTGTTCTCTGATCTGTTCTGATGTTTCAATTAATTGTTATAATTTTTTAATTTTGGCTTTGGACACAAATAATGAAGATTGTTTTTTCGTTTTAGTTTTGGTTTTATTTTGAAAAATAAAGGAACGACTGACAGGAGGATTCTGTTCGTCTTGTGTCTGATGTGTGTACGTAGTGTGTGTACGTGGTGTGTGTACATGGTGTGTGTACCTGGTGTGTGTACCTGGTGTGTGTGTGTGTGTGTGTGTGGTGTGTGTACGTGTGTGTGTGTGTGTGTGTGTGTGTACGTGGTGTGTGTACGTGGTGTGTGGTGTGTGTACCTGGTGTGTGTACGTGTGTGGTGTGTGTACTGGTGTGTGTACTGTGGTGTGTGTGTACGTGGTGTGTGTACGTGGTGTGTACGTGGTGTGTGTACATGGTGTGTGTACGTGGTGTGTGTGTGTACCTGGTGTGTGTACATGGTGTGTGTACGTGGTGTGTGTACGTGGTGTGTGTACGTGTGTGTGTGTACCTGGTGTGTGTACATGGTGTGTGTACCTGGTGTGTGTACGTGGTGTGTGTACGTGGTGTGTGTACGTGTGTGTACTGGTGTGTGTACATGGTGTGTGTACGTGGGTGTGTGTACGTGTGTGTGTACGTGGTGTGTGTGGTGTGTGTGTGTGTGTGTGTGGTGTGTGTGTGTACCTGGTGTGTGTGGTGTGTGTACCGTGGTGTGTGTACGTGTGTGTGTGTACTGGTGTGTGTACGTGGTGTGTGTACGTGGTGTGTGTACGTGGTGTGTGTACCTGGTGTGTGTACGTGGTGTGTGTGGTGTGTGTACGTGGTGTGTGTACCTGGTGTGTGTAGTGTGTGTGTGTGTGTGTGTGTACGTGTGTGTGTGTGTGTGTACGTGTGTGTGTGTGTGTGTACCTGGTGTGTGTACTGTGTGTGTGTGTGTACTGGTGTGTGTACGTGGTGTGTGTACGTGGTGTGTGTACTGTGTGTGGTGTGTGTACGTGGTGTGTGTACCGTGTGTACCTGGTGTGTGTACCTGGTGTGTGTACGTGGTGTGTGTACGTGTGTGTGTACCTGGTGTGTGTACGTGGTGTGTGTGTACGTGGTGTGTACCTGGTGTGTGTGTGTGTGTGTGTGTACATGGTGTGTGTACGTGGTGTGTGTGTGTACCTGGTGTGTGTACGTGGTGTGTGTACCTGGTGTGTACCTGGTGTGTGTACATGGTGTGTGTACCTGGTGTGTGTACATGGTGTGTGTACCTGGTGTGTGTACGTGGTGTGTGTACGTGGTGTGTGTACGTGGTGTGTGTGTGTGTGTGTGTACGTGTGTGTACGTGTGTGTACCTGGGTGTGTGTACGTGTGTGTTGTGTGTGTACTGTGTGTGTACCTGGTGTGTGTACGTGGTGTGTGTAGTGTGTGTGTGTACGTGGTGTGTGTACGTGTGTGTGTACGTGGTGTGTGCATTTACCTGTGTGCCGGTGGTCTCCTGGAAGCATCGGCCCAGCGTGTTCTTGGACACCGGGAAACTCGACTGCTGCGGCATTTTGTAACTGTACGAGTATGAGTAGGCGGAGCCAGGCGAGTACACGTAGGCGGAGCCAGGAGAGGAGGAGGCGGAGCCAGGTGAGGAGTGGGCGGAGCTGAAGCTGTCCACCTGTGACACCTGGT
>NW_026571404.1:1120377-1125377 GCF_026225935.1 Boleophthalmus pectinirostris | reverse complement strand
AGTCCTGGTTCAGTCCTGGTTCAGTCCTGGTTTAGACCTGTTTTAGTCCTGTTTTAGTCCTGTTTTAGTCCTGTTTTAGTCCTCGTTCAGTCCTGGTTCAGTCCTGGGCACATCTGGAAAAGTGTTCTGTTGAATCTGAGCCCAGAGCGGCTACTGTCTGGACCAAGACCAGAGACCAAAGACCAAAGACCAGAGACCAGAGACCAAAGACCAAAGACCAAAGAGCAGGACTAGGATGAGAGACCAGACCTGGGTTAGGACCAGAGACCAGAGACTAGACCTGGACCTGGACCTGGACCTGGACTTTAAGACCCACTTCCAGCTTTGGCCAAACCACAAGAGTAAAACGAAGCATCAGTGCGAAGAAAAGAGTAAAAGATTCACAAAGACGAGAGGAGAGAGGAGCGAGGGATGAGAGGACAGAGAGAGAGAGAAGGAGGAGGAGAGAGGAGAGGGGGATGAAGAGGAGGAGAGAGAGAGTTGGACTCCACACAAGTATCTGACATGAGCACAGTAATTTAGAGTTTGGCTTCTGTTGGATTCTTCAGAAAGAGAAAAAGAAAGAGAGAGAGAGAGAGAGGGGGGGGTGAAAGAGAGACAGAAAGAGCGAGGGATAGAGAGAGAAAGGGGACAGAGAGAGAGAGAGAGGATCAGGTCACATAAACTGAGTCCTGGTCCGGTTCTGCCTCTGGTCTGAGTCACAGATTTTTAGTCTCAAGAACTTTCAAGGATTTTCTTTTTTCTTTCTTTCTTGTCTTTCTGTCTGTGGAGGTGGAGGTTCACAAACATTTGTCACAAAGACACTTCACAGATCTTTATTCAGCTTTAGTCATTCATCCACACCTACAGTATGAACCACCTACAGTATGAACACCTACAGTATGAACCACCTACAGTATGAACCACCTACAGTATGAACCACCTACAGTATGAACACCTACAGTATGAACCACCTACAGTATGAACCACCTACAGTATGAACCACCTACAGTATGAACCACCTACAGTATGAACCACCTACAGTATGAACACCTACAGTATGAACACCTACAGTATGAACCACCTACAGTATGAACCACCTACAGTATGAACACCTACAGTGTGAACCACCTACAGTGTGAACACCTACAGTATGAACCACCTACAGTATGAACACCTACAGTATGAACACCTACAGTATGAACACCTACAGTATGAACCACCTACAGTATGAACCACCTACAGTATGAACCACCTACAGTGTGAACACCTACAGTATGAACCACCTACAGTATGAACCACCTACAGTATGAACACCTACAGTGTGAACCACCTACAGTATGAACACCTACAGTATGAACACCTACATTGTGAACCACCTACAGTATGAACACCTACAGTATGAACCACCTACAGTATGAACCACCTACAGTATGAACACCTACAGTATGAACCACCTACAGTATGAACCACCTACAGTATGAACCACTACAGTATGAACCACCTACAGTATGAACACCTACAGTATGAACCACCTACAGTATGAACACCTACAGTATTAATGAATGAATCATCACATTTATACAGCACCTTTCAAGATCTTCAAAGAGCTTCACACATTCTTCAGACACTCCAGACCCGCTGCTGTAAACTCCTACTGTAGCCACAGCCGCCCTGAGGCGCCTCCCACCACCACCGCACACACACTCCACTTTCACACTAGACAGTGTGGGTGAAGTGTCTTGCCTAAAGACACAACCACAGTTTTGTCTCTGGCTCCTCCTGTGGCTCCTGATGAGTCTCAATCAGAGTCCAGACCCAGACCCAGACCAGACCCAGACCCAGACCCAGACCCAGACCAGACCCAGACCCAGACCCCAGACCCCAGACCCAGACCCCAGACCCAGACCCAGACCAGACCCAGACCCCCAGACCCAGACCAGACAAAGACCCAGACCAGACCCAGACCAGACCCAGACCAGACAGACCCAGACCCAGACCCAGACCAGACCAGACCAGACCCAGACCCAGACCCAGACCCAGACCCAGACCCAGACCCAGACCCAGACCCAGACCCAGACCAGACCAGACCCCCAGACCCAGACCCAGACCCAGACCCAGACCCAGACCCAGACCCAGACCCAGACCCAGACCAGACCCAGACCCAGACCCAGACCAGACAAAGACCCAGACCAGACCCAGACCAGTCAGACCCAGACCCAGACCCAGACCCAGACCAGACCAGACCAGACCCAGACCCAGACCCAGACCCAGACCCAGACCCAGACCCAGACCCAGACCCAGACCAGACCAAGACCCAGACCCAGACCCAGACCCAGACCCAGACCAGAGTGTGAAAAGTCGGTCCAAGATCAGAGTTCAGTTAAACAGTTTGAGCTCAGCTCATTCACCAACAAGAACCTGTGGACCTGCGAGAAGGAACCAACACCGACCTGAAAACACCTACAGTGTGAACCACCTACAGTATGAACCACCTACAGCGTGAACCACCTACAGTATGAACCACCTACAGTGTGAACCAACTACAGTGTGAACCACCTACAGTGTGAACCACCTACAGTGTGAACCACCTACAGTGTGAACCAACTACAGTGTGAACCACCTACAGTATGAACCACCTACAGTGTGAACCACCTACACTGTGAACCAACTACAGTGTGAACCACCTACAGTGTGAACCACCTACACTGTGAACCAACTACAGTATGAACCACCTACAGTGTGAACCACCTACACTGTGAACCAACTACAGTGTGAACACCTACAGTGTGAACCACCTACAGTATGAACCACCTACAGTGTGAACCACCAACAGTATGAACCACCTACTGTATGAACCACCTACAGTGTGAACGATGAGAGTAAATGTTCCAGCTCCAGAGCAGCAGGAGCAGGAGGAGGAGGAGACTCACCGTACTGCGGGTGTGGGGCGACCGACAGGGGGATGGCTCTGTCCAGGTGCGGGTGTCGGCTCTGGGGGTGGGTGGGGAGGCTGTGGGTGCTGTGGGTGCTGTGGGTGCTGTGGGTGCTGTGGTAATATTTGGGCTTCAGGTAGAACTGACTCTGTCCTGGAACCATCTGAGCAGGACGGATCCTGGAGAACAAAGAAAAGAGAAAAAAAACACATGAGACAAAAGATCTGAGCCTGGACCTGAAACCAGACCTCAGACCTGACCCCTGACTGACCCTGACCCCTGACCCTGACCCTGACCCCTGACCCCTGACCCCTGACCCTGACCCCCGACCTCTGACCCCGACCTCTGACTTCTGAGGATCGTTCTGTTCTAACTGTGAAGTTTTAAATCAAACTGACCACATTTACATTATGTGTTTTTTTTTATTTTATTCAGAATGAATATTTCTGAATTCAAATCTTCTCCTTGTAGTTTCCATGTAAATAATAAAGTTTTCTTGTTGTTTGGTGTTAAACAGTTTAAATGTTTTTATTTCATGTGTGAGTCTGGGGGGAGGTTCTGATTGGACAGAGACGCCAACAGATTTACGTCTTTGAGAAGAAAAAACAAACACCGTCCAAACTTTTTGAAGCCGCAGTGGTTCTGATGAACTGGAGAATCGTCTCGTCAAACTTTCCGTCTGTCGCTGAGGAGCAGAAGGAGGAAGAAGAAGACAAAAGCTCAGCCCACATCCCACATCCCACATCCCACATCCCGCTCACAAATCCAAAGAGACGAGGATCAAAGTCCCGAGACACGACTGGACCAGGACCAGGACCAGGACCAGGACTGGACCAGGACCAGGACCGGACCAGGACCAGGACCAGGACCAGGACCGGACCAGGACCAGGACCAGGACCAGGACCAGGACCAGGACCAGGACCAGGACCACGACTGGACCAGGACCAGGACCAGGACTGGACCAGGACCAGAAGGACGACATGAGGAGCCTGAAGCACCAGCAGCATTTTAACAACAACAAACCACAAACGTGTCGGGGGGAAACAAAATGGAGCCTGAAAATAAAAGCTGAAAGTTTCTCCAACACGAGTCTCGGGTCAAACTCAGAGCGACTCAGAGTCTGAGGAGCTGGACTTTTTCTCTTGGACTTTTAAATGAAAACATCAGTGTGAGAAGAGCCGTCCACACCTCCTCACCTCCTCCTCCTCCACTCCTCCTCTCCACCTCCTCCACACTCCTCCTCACCTCCTCCTCCTCCACTCCTCCTCCTCCACACCTCCTCCTCCTCCTCCTCCTCCACTCTGCAAGCACATGCTCCCTCTCTCCTTCTCTCTCTCTCTTTCTCTTCTCCTTCTCTCTCTTTCCCCTCCCCTCCCTCCCTCCCTCCCTCCCTCTCTCTTCTCGTTCTCTCGTTCTCTTCTCTCTGACAGGCTCCAGCTGCTGCGGGACACGAGTCACCAGTTCAGACATGACATCACTTCCTGTGTGAATGACCTCACTTCCCGCGCACATTCCTGTAGTTCTTCAGCGGTGATGTCATCACCCACCCCTCCTCTGGACCTCCTCTGGACCTCCTCTGGACCTCGTCCTCCTCTGGACCTCCTCTGGACCTCCTCTGGACCTCCTCTGGACCTCCTCTGGACCTCGTCCTCCTCTGGACCTCGGTGACAGCTCCATGTTCCAGAGTGGTGCTTTAAATCAGAGCTGTTTGTTTACGTCCACAGTTTCTGAAGTTGAACTCGTCTCTTGTTTTTTTATGAAGTTGTTTTAGATCAAAACTGAGATTTAAAACGTCACAGTTTTGGTTGAATTTTATTTCTGCGTCGACTCTGTCGCCGTCGTTTTTGATTTATGGATCTACGTCGAGGTTTATGCGCCGCCAAGTGATTCACCTCCACAACACCAGGAGGCGACGACTGGCACAGTGGCTGAGTGTTTAGCACTCGTGCCTCACAGTGAGAAGGTTCTGGGTTCGATCCCCGTCTCTTTCTGTCTGGAGTTTTCATGTTTCTCCTCATGTCTGGACGAGTTTCCTCCATCAACACAAAACCTGCTCCAGGTCCAAGAACATCTGAAGAACAGTGG
>NW_026571404.1:1082877-1107877 GCF_026225935.1 Boleophthalmus pectinirostris | reverse complement strand
TTTAGTCCTGGTTTAGTCCTGGTTTAGTCCTGGTTTAGTCCTGGTTTAGTCCTGGTTTAGTCCATGCGGTGCTTTGTTTTCGCGACTTTTACGTTCACATCAGCTCCAGTGACTCAGACTGGACTAAACAGGAACAAAACCAGGACTAAACCAGGACTAAACCAGGACTAAACCAACTAAACCAGTAAACCAGACTAAACAGGACTAAACCAAACCAGGACTAAACCAGACTAAACCAGGACTAAACCAGGACTAAAGGTCTAAACAGGACTAAACCAGGTAAACCAGGACTAAACCAGACTAAAACAGTCTAAACCAGACTAAACCAGGACTAAACCAGGAGGTCTAAACCAGGACTCTACTAACCAGGACTAAACTAAACAGGTCTAAACCAGGACTAAACCAGGTCTAAACCAGGACTAAACCAGGACTAAACCAGGTCTAAACCAGGACTAAACCAGGACTAAACCAGGTCTAAACCAGGACTAAACCAGGTCTAAACCAGAACTAAACCAGGACTAAACCAGGACTAAACCAGGTCTAAACCAGGACTAAACCAGGTCTAAACCAGGACTAAACCAGGACTAAACCAGGTCTAAACCAGGACTAACCAGGAAACCAGGTCTAAACCAGGTCTAAACCAGGTCTAAACCAGGACTAAACCAGGACTAAACCAGGTCTAAAGGGCCCTCTCTCTCTCTCTCTGTCTCTCTCTCTCTTTCCTCTTTTTCTTTCTCTCCTTTCATCCCTCCATCCTGAAAACCACATTAAAGACGTTCTCTCTCCCCTCTTATCTCTCTTCTTCCTATTTCCTCTCGGCCTCTTTTCCTCCCTCTCTCTCTTTTCCTCCCCCATTTAGCCTCTTTCTGTGTCCTTCTCTCTTTTCATCCCTCTCTCCCCCTTCTCTCTCTCTCTCTCTCTCTGTCGCTCTCTCTCTCTCTCTCTCTCATACCTTACATTTCATTTGCTTTTCTTTCTTTTTTGTCTCTCTTTTACTCTACCCCCCCCCCCCTTGAGAGAGAGAGAGAGAGAGAGAGAGAGAGAGAGAGAGAGAGACAGAGAGAGAGAGAGAGAGAGAGAGAGAGAGAGAGAGAGAGGAGAGAGAGAGAGAGAGAGAGAGAGAGAGAGAGAGAGAGAGAGAGAGAGAGAGAGAGAGAGAGACAGAGAGAGAGAGAGAGAGGAGAGAGAGAGAGAGAGAGAGAGAGAGAGAGAGAGAGACAGAGAGAGAGAGAGAGAGAGAGAGAGAGAGAGAGAGAGGATGAGAGAGAGAGAGAGAGAGAGAGAGACAGAGAGGATGGAGAGAGAGAGACAGAGAGAGAGAGAGAGAGAGAGAGAGAGAGAGAGAGAGAGAGAGAGAGAGAGAGAGAGAGAGAGAGAGAGAGAGAGAGAGAGAGAGAGAGAGAGAGAGAGAGAGAGAGAGAGAGAGAGAGAGAGAGAGAGAGAGAGAGAGAGAGGAGAGAGAGAGAGAGAGAGAGAGAGAGAGAGAGAGAGAGAGAGAGAGAGAGAGAGAGAGAGAGAGAGAGAGAGAGAGAGAGAGAGAGAGAGAGAGAGAGAGAGAGAGAGAGAGAGAGAGGGAGAGAGAGAGAGAGAGAGAGAGAGAGAGAGAGAGAGAGAGAGAGAGAAGAGAGAGAGAGAGAGAGAGAGAGAGAGAGAGAGAGAGGATGGAGAGATAGAATCAGATCTTTGTGGAGGAGAAGTTTGCACACGTCACTGTGGACAGACTCAGATCCTTGTGACTTTTACTCAACAAAAACAACAAATTTAACTCAAACTTTTTTGACTTTCACTTTAGTTTCTGTCGCTCTCTGTGCTGAGTCGCTCCCCCTTCAGAGCGTCGCACTGATGAACCTCCTGCACAAACATCAGGTTTGTCCAAGTGTTCAGTTTGTGTCGTGTTGGAATATGGGGGCGGAGCCTCGTACTGTGGGAGCCTGGGGGGGCGGAGCCTCGTACAGACTCGTACTCCTGACCATAAGGAGGGTTTGTTTCAGGCCCAGGAGAGATCACTAGATTACTCAATACACATCAACCAATGTGTTTTTTTCAAGGCCGATATCGAAGCCGATTCTTTAGAATTCAGACAAATCGATAAAGGTCAAAAACTCTGCCGATATTTTTGGTCTAATTTTGACTTTTTATTCTCCACAAACTTTTAACTCAAACCAGAGTCAGTTTCCTCCTGAGCTCAGATCTTTGTTCAAGTGTTTTAATAAAGTTTGAGTTTTCAGCAGCAGAAGGTCAAAGTCAAACGTCGATCTGAGCTGCAGATTTAAGAACAACACTAGATAATATATGTTCTATAAAAAGACCAAATATCGGCCGATATATCGTCCTGTCTCTGTTCCTCAAACATGCACAGAAGATCTCAGAGCTTTTCATGTTCTGATGAGGAACATTAGAACATGAGAGAACCTGGACTGAGCAGAACTTCTCTTTAAAAGTGAGAAGTTTGTGGTGAACTTCTGCTTCTGTGGGAATTTCACTGAACGACACGAAGTGTCCAAGCACAGCTGAGTCCAAGACGAGACCAAGACCAAGACCGGTCTCAAGACCAAGACCGGTCTGGATCTACAACACTAGAAGAAACTTCCAGAAGCTGCTGAGAGGATCAGAGGAGAACATTTCTGATCTACAGCGTCTCGAGTCCAAACAGAACTCAGCCCCAGAGACGAGGAACCAGGAACCACAGCTTCATCTTCACTGAGGCGTCTCCATGGAAACCGCTGAACGTTTGGCCATAGACACACATGTACGTCGAGAGTTACTTACGTTTGGTGCAGCGGTGAGAACCTTGAGCCGCGCTCCAGCCGTGACAGCACTGACCTCCACACACGTTCACCCTGAGACACAGACCGGTTATAGACCAGGACCAGGACCAGGACCAGAGACCAGACCAGGACCAGGACCAGGACCAGAGACCAGGACCAGGACCAGGACCAGAGACCAGGACCAGGACCAGACCAGACCAGACCAGGACCAGGACCAGGACCAGAGACCAGGACCAGGACCAGGACCAGGACCAGAGACCAGGACCAGGACCAGAGACCAGGACCAGAGACCAGAGACCAGGACCAGACCAGAGACTCAGACCAGACCAGGACTAAACCAGGACTAAACCAGGACTGAACCAGGACTGAACCAGGACTAAACCAGGACTGGAGCAGGACTAAACAGAATCTGAACCAGGTCTGTGTCTTGATTCTTTTCTCCAGATGTTTTCTGATTCTCTGATCGTTGAAGGAAACAACAAACTGAAGATTTAAATGTGATTTTCAGATTAAACGTGTTTATTTAATGTGAGGAAATGTCCCACGGTGGAGCTTTAACTCAAACATCTGCAGTTGGTTCAGTTTCAGCCACACGTGTCTCTGCTCTTCTCTAAAGAGCTGTTCACCTGATGACATCACAAGGTGGAGCAGAGCGTTTGGACCTTTGGAGATGTAACAGACTCAGAATAAACTCCAGCTCTGAGTGACCAGGAACCTGACCAGACCCTGGACCAGACCTGGACCAGACCCTGGACCAGACCCTGGACCAGACCCTGGACCAGACCCTGGACCAGACCTGACCCTGACCAGACCCTGGACCAGACCCTGGACCAGACCCTGGACCAGACCCTGGACTCTGGAGGACCTCAGATGTTTGTGTGAGAAGATAAAGACTCTGCTCCACTCACACTTTTATTTTAGTCCAACGTGAACATGACTTTAGTTCTGGTCCCGTCTCGGTTTAGTCTCAGACTTTGGTCCTGGATCCAGACTCTTCAGGTTCTCTAAAGGGTCTAAACCTGGTTCAGTCCTGGTTGAGTCTTAGTCCCAGTCTGGAGGTCCTGAGATTGGGCCCAGAACGGGTTTAGTCCTGGTCCTGTGGTCCTACAGGGTTAGTCCTGTTTCAGTCCTGGTTCATTTATGGTTCAGTCCTGTTTCAGTCCTGGTCCAGTCCTGGTCCAGTGATAGTTGAGTCTTGGTTTAGTCCTGTTTCGGTCCCGGTCCGGTCCCGGTCCGGTCTCGTGCGTGAGTCCTCACCCGGACACTTTGAGCACGTGCTTGTGCGTCTGCTGCGCGCCCATCCTGCGCGTGCGGCTCTGCGCTCCACCGTGCGCGTGCGTGTGTCGCGTGGCCGTGGCGATGGAGCTGACCCTGAGCGCGTCCCCGAGTCCGGTCCCGGGTCCGGACCCGGGTCCAGACCCAGGTCCGGACCCGGGCTGGACCACGTACACCCTCGTGAACGCGCCCGTGTGTCCCGCGCCGCGCGTCCACGACTCCAGCCCCAAGAAGAGAAAAAAGAAAATCCCGAAGAGGCCCGAAAAAACCCGAGCCATTCCGACAGCAGCAGGATCACCGCGCGCTCATAGTGGACCCGGACTAAACCAGGACTAAACCGGGACTAAAGCGGGACTAAACCGGGACTAAAGCGGGACTAAACCAGGACCAGACCAGGTCCAGCGCGCTGCGTGTGTCCTCCAAGTCCCGGATCAGAGTCTCAGAGTCTCAGACCAAGAGCGCGAGCCAGTCCCAAAGTTTCTGCCTCCAGACGTGACGCAGCGGGGGAGGGGCCACAGCTGCTCCGCGCGCACACACGCTCGCACGCGCACACACACACACACACTTAAACACGCACGCACGCGTAAATATAAACACACACACACACGTAAACACACAAATGTAAATACACACAAACACCTCGAGTCGAGTTTTGTTTCATTCACATGTTTAACACACAAACCTGCACATTTAACACGAGAAAACACTCTGCTCCACCTCGTGACATCATCATGTGGTGATACAGGAAGTGCTCCACTGTGTTTTTAAACTCCACACCTTCACTAGAATCACCTGGATCATTTCAGTCGATCTCGACTGAACTAAAGGGAAAAGGAGCCGATCGAACTTCTGAAAACTACCACCTGATGACATCACAGGGTGGAGCAGAGCGTTTGGAGGTTTGCAGATGTAACAGACTCAGAATAAAAAGTTACTCAAACACGTGAATGAAAAAAAAAAATGCCTGAACTAAACAAACAGTTACTGAAATAAGTTTTATGAGGGAATTTATAAAAGTAAAAGTTCATTTCTGGAGCCTGAGACGACGAGAAAATAAAACACACAAAAACAAAACAACATCAACAAAGTCAGATCAGGATTTAAAAGGATTTACTCTGAGTCCAGGTCATTACAGAGAAATAATAATACAAAAAAAAAACATTATTATTTAGATTCGACAAACATGAGGCGTAAACAGGAAGTCAAGTCCACCTCCTTCAAAATAAAAGCCCACAGAAGCGTCGGCTGCTTCAGTCACAGATCGTTTAACTTCCACGTTCTTGTTTCTTGATCCGTTCTTCAGGATTTAAAAAGAAGAAGAGGAAGAAGAGGAAGAGGAGAGGGTGAGAGAAAGAGAAGAAAGAAGAACTAGAAGAACTAGAAGAACTAGAAGACGACCTGAAGCCTTCTGCTGTTTGAGCTCATTCTTCTCTGTGATTGGTTAAACGCACCTGTCACTCAAAGCGGGACAGAGTTTGACCAATGGGAGGAGAGGGAGGGACCGAGGTGCAGGGACGTTCGATTTCCCCGGGCTGATGTGAATGGGACTTTTTGAGCCGATACCGATATCCGATATTTGTTTTGCCGATGCAGATGTTCTGATTTTAAATGGCAGAACGGTTTGGTTTGTGTTTTCATCATAGACGCACATGTAGAACCCCCCAGCGTGACGTCACTGTGAAGCATCGACATCGAACCAGTGGATGAGAAACTGTTGTGGCTTCACTGTGATTGGCTCCTGAGGGCGGCGCTCACTTCCTGGATTTCTTTGATGAGATCTTGGACTTGGTGGACGTCGTCTTTGAGCTCGGGGCAGATTTCTCCTGACGCCGCGTCCGTGTGGTTTTGCTGCAACAGAAAAAAAAAACAAAAAAAAACTCTTTTTTGTTTAATTTAAAGGAGCCGAGTGAAAGATTTATGTTTTTAAAGGTTCTAGTCCCACGTCTGAGTCTCCAGAAGCTTCAGCTGGAGGTTCAGACACGTCCAGGTTCTTCTCACTGGACACAGGATGATTTTAATTCTGAATTAATTATTCTGAATACGAGAAAACACGATGACGTCATGTCCAGAGCAGAAGTCGTTTTGGTCGGCAAAACGTGTCCGTATCAACATCATCAACGCCGACATCGACATCGACATCGTCAACGTCAACATTGTCTACGTCAACATCAACATAGTCACCGTCAACATCATCAACGTCAGCATTGTCACGTCAACGTCAAGATCATCATCGTCAACGTTAACGTCAGCATCAATGTCGTCTATGTCAACATCGTCTACGCCAACATCGTCTACGTCAACATCAACATCGTCAACATCAACATCGTCTACGTCAACATCAACATCGTCAACATCACATCAACATCGTCTACGTCAACATCATCGTCGTCAGCATTGTCACCGTCAATGTCAACATCAGCATTGTCAACATTGTCAACGTCAAGATCATCATCGTCAATATTGTCTATGCCAACATCGTCTACGCCAACATCGTCTACGCCAACATCGTCTATGCCAACATCGTCTACGTCAACATCATCTACGCCAACATCGTCTACGTCAACATCGTCTACGCCAACATCGTCGCCATCAGCATCGTCACCAGTTCTCGGCGAGTTTTAATTTTTTAAAGTCAGGTTTTTGATCCTGAACATTCAGTGACTTAAACCAAGACGACGAAATCAGGTCAAAACTATTAAAAGTAAAACCTGCTTCTACTTTGTTTTCTCCTGACAGACGGAATTAAAATATTTTTCTTGGAGTTTATGTGGAAATAAAAATTCTGAATTGATGTTTTCATGGAAAACTCGTAAAATCGTCTTTATTTAATTGTGTAATTGTGCGTCTCTTGCTGTTTTTATTTTGAGGTTTGAGTCCAAATGTCCATGTGTTTGTTTTGAGGCGATGAGGAGATTCTGAGTTTATTTACAGACTTAATATTTACACTTTTGTAGCTAAGGCCTGAAATTAAACATTTGTACATCCAAAAAGTTGTTTCTGTTTGTGTTTGTAAGAAAAAGTGAATTTTATTTTCCGTTCTTTGTTTTTTTCGTGTGTATTTCTGGTCTTGTGGTTTTTCTTCCAGCCGCGTGACTCGACTCCAGCAGCAGATGTTCTGAAGCTGCCCTCAGGTCTGGAGGTTTGAGGAGGAACCTGGGGAGAACTCGTCTCAAGTTGATCTTAAACACGACAGAAACAAAAGTCGTACCTTTGCTTTGGAGACCAGACTGTTCAGACTGAGACGACACGAAGACAGAACCTGAAGAGCTTCAGCCCGACTCGACTTACACCGACTCACCGACACGCTCACTGAAGAACACCAGAGAAGAAGAGAAGAGAGAGAGGAGGTTAATGGAGAGGAAGAAGAGGAGGAGAAGGAGATGAAGAAAGAGGAGAAGAAGGAGGAGAAGGAGAAGAACGAGAAGGAAAAGGAGGAGAAAGCGAAGAAGGAGGAGAAGAAGGAGGAGGAGGAGGATGGTCAGAAGAGCAAAGGAGCAAATGTTCAGATGTTCAGGAGGTGAGAGAAGCAGATGGTGAGAGGAGCAGAAGAGAAGAGGAGAAGGTGAGAGGAAGAGGAGGAGTAGATGTTCAGGGGGTTAGAGGGTGAGAGGAGGAAGAGGAGGAAGAGGAGAAGGAGGAGAAGGAGGAGGATGGTGAGAAGAGCAGAGGAGCAGATGTTTAGATGTTCAGGAGGAGGAGGAGGAGCAGATGTTTTGAGACCTCGGCCCATGGCCAGCGCCCTCTGCAGGACGCCCCTGAACAGCACCGGGTCCTGGTGCCAGTCGGAGCCCTGGACCTCACACCGATGAGCTCTGGACAGAAACTGAAGAGCCTGAAACACACCAGGTCAACACCAGGTCAGCACCGAGTCAGCACCAGGTCAACACCAAGTCAACACCAGGTCAACACCGAGTCAACACCGAGTCAACACCGAGTCAACACCAGTCAACACCAGGTCAACACCAGGTCAACACCAGGTCAACACCAGGTCAACACCAGGTCAACAGCATCAAAGTGTTTTAACAAATCCAGTTTTATCCTTAAATCCTGATCTGAATCCGTCTCCAGTTTCAGCCTCAAGTCGTTTCATGACACAAATAAACCCGAGTCTGACCAAAACTAAACTCAGGTCTGAGCTTTAAGCTGCTGTTTGTTCCCACGGCGACGCTGAGACTCTGAGACCAGAACAACGGAACAACGACCGATGGGACGGAACAAAGACGGAACAACGTCGTCACAGGGAACAAACTAATGTCCCTGAAAAAGAAACAAATAAACTGAACTAAACCCTGAACTAATGAACCCAGACACATGACCCCTGACACATGACCCCAGACACATGACCCCATGACACATGACCCCTGACACATGACACATGACACATGACCCCATGACACATGACCCATGACACATGACACATGACCATGACACATGACCCCAGACACATGACCCAGACACATGACCCCTGACACATGACCCCAGACACATGACCCCAGACACATGACCCCTGACACACCCCTGACACATGACCCTGACACATGACCCTGACACATGACCCCTGACACATGACCCCTGACACATGACCATGACCCTGACACATGACCCCAGACACATGACCCCTGACACATGACCCTGACATCATCACTGTGGACACGTCGTCCGTCTGAGAAACACAAACCGTAAACAAACAGATTTATGAGTCTTTGGTTTCACTTTCACCTTCTCGTTGTCGTCCTGGTCCTCGCTGGCGCCCCCTCCGTACAGCCGAGCGTACTGCGTCCACACGTCGCGGTCGTTGGCGTGTCGCGCGCTCACTCTCCCCAACAGCTCCTTCAGTTTGGGCTTCAGAGCCGACGACGGCGCCCCCTGTCGGTCCGGCAGGTCCTCCACCACCGCACGCACCAGGTACTGCAGGACCTGAGGCACCAACAGACCGGGTTTAGACCCAGAACAGACCGGGTTTAGACCCAGAACAGACCAGGTTTAGACCAGGTTTAGACCAGGTTTAATCCAGGTTTTAGTTCAGCTTTAGACCAGGTTTGGGGCTAGGGTTTAGTGTTCAATCCTGGTTTAGACTGAGTTCAGACCAGGTTTAGACCAGGTTTAGTTCCCAGTTTAGTCCAAGTCCAGTCCTGGTTCAGTCCCGTTCCCGTCCTGGTCCTTCTCACCTCGGTGTCCTTGAACCCGTCCTTCAGGTCCATGAGGCGGTGGTAGGCTCTCACGGCGTCGTTAAACGCCCCGATGTTGGTGCTCACCAACAGGAAGTTCTCCCAGATCTGCCACGACTCAAAGTTACACTTGAGCGCCTCCTGCAGGGTCAGGAAGGCCTTGAACCTGCACGAGGAGCACAGAAGATCAGAGGAGGACACAGGAGGAGCACAGGAGGTCAGAGGTTCACAGATTATGGCTGGAGGAGCAGAGGAGCGAGGATCTAAACTCCTCACTGAGACAAATAAAGATTCTTTTCTCTGGTGTCTCCTGCTGAAGCCTCCTCAGGTTTCCTCCTTCAATCTGTGGTTTTTATTAGAGACGACACTTAATGGAGGAACGAGGAGAGGAACCGAGGAGAACGAAGCGAGTAAAGAGAACGTCACATTTGAGAGAAGAGAAAGACAGAGGAGTAAAAGGAGGAGGAGGACTCACTCTTTCTTGAGGCGGATGTAGGCGGTGCTCAGGTTGTTCCAGGCCTCTGCGTTCTGTGGAGGAAGAAGAGAAGATCTTGAACCTGCTGATCAGACTGAACCGTGACCCGGAGTTTAACAAAGTGAATCAACATTGGAAATACAAATCCTGTAGAATAATCCCCGGGACGTTTATTTGTTTCAGTCACTTCACAGACCAGGCTTTTATTTGGGACCAGGCTTTTATTTGGGACCAGGCTTTTATTTGGGACCAGGCTTTTATTTGGGACCAGGCGGCCGTTTGGGGCAGGAGATTTATTCTTTCCTCACAAAAATCTTGCTCAGGAAAATCTGGTCCTCAGATTCTTTTAACCAGTTTGACCAGAGGTGGGAGTTTTGATCCGACGTCCTGGTGCTTCGTCCTCGTCGTTCTTCTCACCACACAGAAGGAAATCTGGGCAATGAACTGAATTTTGCTCATGGATTTGTGTGTCAAACTCCAAACTCAGAAAAAAAGTGAAAAAATTGTAAAGAAAAGACGTCAAATTTAAAGAAACGCTCACAGTGGACTTTTTCAAAATAAAAGCCAGTGAGAAACAGAAGTTCACAATAAAATAAATAATAAATAAATAATAAAAACTGCGTTAATGGCGTTAAAATAATTGTCGGCATTAATGACTTAATTAGTTAACGCAAAATTAACGCGTTAACGTGCCCGACCCTATAAAAACATTTGACTTTATTTGAGTCGATTCAACTTGACAAATCAAATTATGGAAAGGAACAAATGTTTTTCTTTATTTAAGCAACATTTGATTTTGTTGTTTTTCTTCTTTTAAATGCAAAAGATGGATTTGACTTTACTTTGCGTCGTGTTTCTCTCCGGAGGTCGAGTTGTTCAGAAGTGACACGAGGATGAAGAACTGAAGTGATTTATTGATTTGGAGGGAAACAGAGAGTTTGTTCAACTTGTTCTGTTGTTTATCTGAAGAACTGAAGTCAAATATGTGACGATAACAGTCTGTTCTTCTCTGTTCTTCTCTGTTCTTCTCTGTTCTTCTCTGTTCTTTTCTGTTCTTTTCTGTTCTTTTCTGTTCTTCTCTGTTCTTCTCTGTTCTTCTCTGTTCTTCTTTTCTGTTGTTTTTACTACAACTTCACTTCACTAGGGGTGTGCAAAAATATCGGAATATCAATATATCGTATCGTTTAATGTGATGATACAGTATCGATATCGTGGGCTACTGTGTCGATATTTCACCAAGAGGATTTTTAGGTTTTACAAAATTATTTTTTTTACAGTTTTGTTGCTTGTGGAGTGAAAGGAAACTCATTTATGCGACACATTTGACATTGACAGTTTTGATTTTGAAATGTTTGTGTTTCATATGAACTTTGCACAAGAAGAAGTTTAACAAACACTTTTAGTATCACAGACATGATTTTGCCTTTATTTTTTATTGAACCGTATCGAATCGATTTGAAATATATCGAATCGAAAGTGCACTGTATCGAGGTGTGTATCGTATCGTGGCCTGTGTATTAGAGACGTGTGGATGGGCTATTTTTTCATCCGCAACTGCGACACAAAACTCATCACCCGCCGCTGTCCATTTGCACCGAAGGTTTTTCAAAACCGCACCCGCCGCCATCCGCCCATTGATTTTAGATTTTAGAACAATCATACAGCAAACAAACTAAGGAGCCTCGATAAAAATGCAAACTACAGCTCATTCATTCCAACATTGGCTCAGCGTGTTTGTTCACATTCTTAATTGTCCGTAACAACCCAGACTTACCTGGTTTTCTTGCGCAGCTAATTAACTGACAACGTTTTCCGACGAGGCTGTTTTTGAACCTTCTTGCCTTCGTGTTGGATGTTGTTACATTCTGAACATTCTGCCATTGCCCGATGTTGTTTCAAAGTCATAGCCTCAGTCCATCGGTCTTTCTTTAAGTTTTAAATCCCCCGAGTGGCAGTCGACGCTATAATGTCTGCGTGTTTTAAAATATAACTGATATCGATATGGCCCCATAGCCACTTACGTGTTGGCAAACAGCTGAAATAAATTAGAAATAATAAAATAAACTGCATATAAAATGTGCCTCTAAACCTTAGGCATCAATAACCCGACACAACCTGAACCTTCAGAACATAAAAACAGGTCAAATGGGCTAATTAAGGACATGACGAACACTTCATACAAGCACAGACAATGACACTCGTCTTTTCACATGTACGTAACAATATTAACAATAACTTTTGTTTTTAGTAGTTAAACCGCCACCCGCCCAAATTTAATTAAAATATAATTTTTCTTCACGTCATCCGCCCGACCCGCGGATTAACCGCAGATACCGCGGTTGTAACCGCAATCCGCACATCTCTACTGTGTATCGAGGTGTGTATCGTATCGTGGCCTGTGTATCGAGGTGTGTATCGTATCGTGGCCTGTGTATCGAGGTGTGTATCGTATCGTGGCCTGTGTATCGAGGTGTGTATCGTATCGTGGCCTGTGTATCGAGGTGTGTATCGTATCGGCCCTTGACTTTACACACCAAACGTCGGCTCCTCGTCTCTCAGTTTATTAAAAACATTTCCCTCAGAAAGTGCGTCTGTATTATATTTGTTTTTTTCTTCTTTGTGACACATGTTCTGGCCTTAAACTCTGAAAAATACGGTTCTTAAAATCAGTTTGTCGTCGTCTTGTATCAAATAAATCTGTGTCACTGAATCTAAAACAAGTGAAGAGTAAAATAATCGTTGTTTCTTTTAAACGTTTTTTTTGGCCGAAATGTAAAGATTTTTCCGCCACAGGACGACGTGACACCAGAGACACGAGCGACGACAGGATTCTGCTGGAAATGTGAGTCAGGATCAGTTCTGATTCATTTCTTACTCTAAACACTCAGAGGTCAAAGGTCAGAGGTCAGAGGTCATGTGTGATTTACTCACGTCGGGCTCGATGCAAACGCACGACTGAAACGCCAACGCCGCCTCCTCGTATTTCTCCAGAGAAAGATATCCACAACCCAGAGAGAACCACAGGCCCAGCTGACAGGAGCAACGACAGGAGCAGAGACAGGAGCAACGACAGGAGCAGAGACAGGGGCAGAGACAGGAGCAGAGACAGGAGCAGAGACGACAGGGGCAGAGACAGACAGGGCAGAGACAGAGCAGGAGCAGAGACAGAGCAGAGACGACAGGGCAGAGACAGGAGCAGGAGCAGAGACAGCAGAGACAGCAGAGACAGGGGCAGACAGGACAGAGCAGAGAGACAGGAGCAGAGACAGGACAGCAGAGACAGGGGAGCAGCAGAGAGCAGAGAGCAGAGACAGGAGCAGAGACAGGAGCAGAGAGCAGAGACAGGAGCAGAGACAGGAGCAGAGACAGAGAGACAGGAGCAGAGACAGCAGAGACAGACAGAGACAGGAGCAGAGACAGAGCAGAGACAGGAGCAGAGACAGGAGCAGAGACAGGAGCAGAGACAGGAGCAGAGACAGGAGCAGAGACAGGAGCAGAGACAGGAGCAGAGAGACAGGAGCAGAGACAGGAGACAGGCAGAGACAGGAGCAGAGAGACAGGAGCAGAGACAGGAGCAGAGGACAGGGAGCAGAGACAGAGCAGAGCAGCAGAGAGACAGAGCAGAGACAGGAGCAGAGACAGCAGAGACACAGACAGGCAGGCAGGGACAGTTATTCAAGATACATTTAAGACATTTAAACAAGATCTGACTGATGGTTCTGGACCGGAACTGGGACTAGACCTAGTTCTTGTACCAGTCCCCAGTCCAGTTCTAGGTCCAGTTCCAGGTCCAGTCTCAATCCAGGTCCCGTCCCCAACCTGGTCCAGGTCCAGTCTAAGTCACAGTCCAGTCCCTGTTCAGTCCAAGTCCAAGTCCCCATCCCTGTCCCAGTCCCCTGTCCCAGTCCCCAGTCCAAGTCCCCGTCCCAAGTCCAAGTCCAAGTCCAAGTCCCCATCTAAGTCCCTGTCCAAGTCCAAATCCCCAGTCCAGTCCCCGTCCAAAGTCCCCAGTCCAAGTCCAAGTCCAAGTCCCATCTAAGTCCCTGTCCCAAGTCCAAATCCCCAAGTCTGTCCCGTCCCCCAAGTCCCCAGTCCAAGTCCCGTCCAAGTCCCCAGTCCAAGTCCAAGTCCACGTCCCCGTCCCAGGTCCAAGTCCCCAGTCCAAGTCCCCGTCCAAGTCCCTGTCCCAAGTCCAAATCCCCAGTCCAAGTCCCAGTCCAAGTCCAAGTCCCCGTCCAAGTCCCGTTCGTCCAAGTCCCGTTCTGGTCCAGTCCCGTTCTGGTCGTGGTCCTGGTCTGGTCGTGGTCTAGTCCCAGTCCTGGTCCCAGTCCTGGTCTCAGTCCTGTCTCAGTCCTGGTCTCAGTCCTGGTCTCAGTCCTGGTCCCAGTCCTGGTCTCAGTCCTGGTCCGGTACCTGCATCCTGTTGATCTTGAGCGACTCCTCGAAGCAGCGGACGCACTGCTCCGTCTCCCGGTTGGACAGGTGCAGGAGGCCCTTGGACCTCATGGCCCTGGAGCTGCGGTGCTTGGACAGTTCCCAGGCTCGGTCGTAGAACTGATGGTCCCTCAGGACGTCCCCCAGAAGACACCACAGGCTCGGGGTCTCCTGCTTCTCCAGCTCCCGCCGCACGATCTCCTCCGCCTGGAACACGCACGAGAACCAGGAGAACCAGAGCGTCAAACTCAGGAGAACCACGAGAACCAGAGCGTCAAACTCAGGAGAACCACAAGAACCAGAGTGTGAAACTCAGGAGAACCACGAGAACCACGAGAACCAGAGCGTCAAACTCAGGAGAACCACGAGAACCAGAGCGTCAAACTCAGGAGAACCACGAGAACCAGAGCGTCAAACTCAGGAGAACCAGGAGAACCAGAGCGTCAAACTCAGGAGAACCACGAGAACCAGAGAGTGAAACTCAGGAGAACCACAAGAACCAGAGTGTCAAACTCAGGAGAACCAGAGCGTCAAACTCAGGAGAACCACGAGAACCACAAGAACCAGAGCGTGAAACTCAGAACCAAGAGAACCAGGAGAACCAGGAGAACTAGAGCGTGAAACTCAGGAGAACCAGAAGAACCAGAGCGTCAAACTCAGGAGAACCACGAGAACCAAAGTGTGAAACTCAGGAGAACCACGAGAACCAATAGGTGAAACTCAGGAGAACCACAAGAACCAAAGTGTGAAACTCAGGAGAACCACGAGAACCAGGAGAACCAGAGCGTGAAACTCAGGAGAACCACGAGAACCACAAGAACCAGGAGAACTAGAGCGTGAAACTCAGGAGAACCAGGAGAACTAGAGCGTCAAACTCAGGAGAACCATGAGAACCAAAGCGTGAAACTCAGGAGAACCAGGAGAACCAGGAGAACCAAGGGGTGAATCTCAGAGTAGAACATGTTCAGACCTTTCCGTGCTGTCCGAGCCTCTCGTGGCAGATGACCACGTCCTCCCACATCTGCAGCTTCTGGAAGGTGAGCAGAGCAGCGCTGGTGCAGCCCAGGTCCATCAGGAGAGAACACAGAGTTTTCTACAGAACAGAACAGAAGAACTTCATCTACAAGAAGAACAAACAGCAGATGTTCTCCAGGGTTTAAGTTTGAACAGGAGACACAAGAACAAACCCACTGCCCAAAGAAACAACACACTCACACACACACACACACACACACACACACACACACAGACACACACACACACAGACACACACACACACACAGACACACACACACACACACACACACACACAGACACACACACACACAGACACACACACACACACACACACACACACACACACACACACAGACACACACACACACAGACACACACACACACACAGACACACACAGACACACACACACAGACACACACACACACAGACACACACACACACACACAGACACACACACACACACACACACACACACACAGACACACACACACACACACACAGACACACACACACACACACACACAGACACACACACACACACAGACACACACACACACACACACACACAGACACACACACACACAGACACACACACACACACACACACACACACACACACACACACACACACACACACACAGACACACACACACACACACACACACAGACACACACACACACACACACACACACACACACACACACACACACACACACACACAGACACACACACACACACACACAGACACACACACACACACACACACACACACAGACACACACACACACACAGACACACACACACACAGACACACACACACACACACAGACACACACACACACACACACACACACAGACACACACAGACACACACACACAGACACACACACACACAGACACACACACACACACACACACACACACACACACACACACACACACAGACACACACACACACACAGACACACACACACACACACACACACACACAGACACACACACACACACACACACACAGACACACACACACACACACAGACACACACACACACACACAGACACACACACAGACACACAGACACACACACACACACACACACAGACACACACACACAGACACACACACACACTCAAACACACACACACACACACAGACACACACACACACACACACAGACAGACACACACACACACACACACAGACACAGACACACACACAGACACTGGGGGTTGAGGGGGGTTAAAGGTCGTGTAGAGGATTGTTTAAGGGAAGAGAAATACAGCGACGGTTCTTTTTCAGATGTTGTGCCTGTGTGACTCCACCTTCCTCCTCCACAGCCTCAGTAGAAACACCTCCTCCTCCCGCCTCTTTACTCTAGAATCACACTTGTTTACATCCAGTGCTCGTTCAGATTTACTGCTGAAGTTTCCTGTCTAGAAATTATTTATCGACCGACGTGTCAGTTTTTAGTCCCTTCGTCTGCTTCATTCGCGCCGTCGCTGGAAGGAATCTCCAAGAATCACCTCAGTTCGTCTTTGCTCCTTTTCTCCTTCTCTTCGTCTTTCATCGACCTCAAAAACGAACTTTCTTTTGCGGCGAACTGGTCGTGGATTCTCTTTCGCCGTGGCAACAAACTTTGTGTGAAATGCGAGGAAGCTGCAGTTTAAAAAAACCTCTAAGAACCGCTGCATAAACCACGTAATCCCCGCGCCGACAAGTCAGTTACACTAGAAACGTAGGGAGTTTGATTGACAACCCAACAGCCAATAGAAAATGAGGGCAGCCTCGTTTTCTATTGGCTGATGTTTCTCTAGCCTCAACACGTCCACAGTTAGTAGATTTTCATTCTTTTTTTCATCATAATTCCAAAGCTGCTGCGTCTCTGTTATGGTATTTTAAACTTTCATTGACAATTTGAAACAAAAAAAAAATCCTCCATACAACCTTTAAGTGTCTTGCCCAAGGACACAACGACAGCATTCATCTGTGGGAGCTGGAATCGCACCAACAACCTGTGGTCCAGTATCCAGTCTGGCGCCCCCTAGTGCCTCCCTCAGTTTCATTTGTCTCCAGCTCCAGGTCAGAATCAGAAAACACCAGACGATTTGGAAAACCTCAGAAGTTGTAGACGCTGCAGCGACCAATCAGCTGTGAGCTGTGAGGTCATGAGGTCGTGGTCGTGTCGGCGTCTGTGTCTCTTTTGTGTTTCAGCACAACAGTAAACGAAGCGTTGAGATGTAGACGAAGACAGACATTCCCCATAGGGATGGTCATGATTAATCGATAATTGATCATTAAGAATTTGATTGATTCCGTTCATTTTAATGGACAAACTGAATGTATGTGTGTGTGTCGTGACCAAACAGGTGTGTACATGTGTCTCTGCATCAGAAGGAGCGAGACACAAACAGTGGGTCAGTCTGTAACGAACCGAAGCACAAATGTGGATTTAACCAGGATTTGTAGAAGAAATTCCACACTTTCCGTTGCGTTGGGACAAGTGTGAGTCCATGTGCACAGTGGATAAAGCAGCACATATGTTTCTGTGTCCAGTGGGAAAAAGTTTTTCCAGGTGAGAGTCGCTCAATGTGGATGACGAGGCCCCGCCCCCCTCCCCCCGTACGCTGTCCTGGTTTTGACAAACACAAATCTGGTCACACTGACCTGTATTCACCTGAGTCATGTCTTTTAATCCAACACAAGTTGAACCACATCAGCGACACAAGAGCTGGAGTTTTATCT
Source organism: Boleophthalmus pectinirostris (assembly GCF_026225935.1). NCBI lineage: Eukaryota > Metazoa > Chordata > Actinopteri > Gobiiformes > Gobiidae > Boleophthalmus > Boleophthalmus pectinirostris. The sequence goes on along the minus strand of NW_026571404.1, from coordinate 1,089,995 downwards.
TCACTTAGTTTATGTAAATTAGTGATGTGGTTTTAAGTTTTGTTTCTGTGAGATTTGAACAAAACTGAATTAAACACATTATAATGTCAAACAGCTGATGTGGATCTAGAGTCGTTATGTTTATATGTCGTAAAGTTGAATTTATTGATGCAGATTAGTGCAGATAGTAATAATAATGATGATCATTTTAATAGAAAAACGTTCATGATTAATCGATAATTGATCGTTAATTCTTCCGACGATCGATTAAGAAAATTTAATCGAATGTCCGTCACTAACTCCCAGATCCCCGAGGATTTAAAGTCTGAACAAAGAGAATGTTTGGTGAATTTGATCTCGGGGAAAGACGTTATTGTTCTTCTTCCTACAGGATTTGGAGCTTTACAAACGTCACGAAGAAACAGCAGCGATTGGTTCAATAAAAAAAGTCCCGCCTCCTGTCGAGTGAACGAATCCTAAAGCTGCAGGTCACACGGTTTCCACCAAGTGAAACCAACTCACGAATCAGACTAATGGATCTGATGCTCAAATAATGTTTATGTGGAGCGAGATTCGAACCACCAACCTTCAGATCAGCGACAAACACTTTAATTCCATCTTGTTTAGATTTTTGTAATTCTCTTTTTACTTGTTTTAATGTTTCTTCATTTAAACAGCTGCAGGTTTTTAACAGAAGTGAACAGACGTCCTCACATTGTTCCAGTTCCTCTGCTCTGCTCTGGCTCCTGTTCAGTTCTGTGTTGATTGATTCTTGTGACTCTTTTAAAAGCAGCTCAGGACTCGGCTCTTTAGACTCGAGGCTTTTAGTCGACTGTGTCTGTGATTCCTCTGCTCTTCTGCTCTTTGTTCATGTTGTTTTTTTGCTCCTTAAAGCTCTTTGTGATTTTTATCTGTCAAAGGTGTTTTATAAATAAAGAGTCACTGAAACTCGACCGACCGAGTCTCTGTCGCCTTCACACGGGTTTATGGCTCAACTCAAAATAGAACCAGAGAATTTTAATCATTTTTGTTGAGTCGGCTGGAATTTTACACAAATTACACTTCCAAAAAAAAAAACAAAAAAAAAACAAACACAAAAACCTAAACAAGTGAATTAAACAAACTAAATATCATGAGCTCAAATAAATAATTAGTAATAAATATTTAATCACAAATAATCAAAATGTAGATTAATGAATAATACTGAAACAATAATGTTCATATTTGTCATACATTTTTTTAAAAGTAGAAAAGACATGAACAACGACCTCATTTGGACAGAATCAACCTCATTCAAACGTCGTGAAAACGTCAACACTGAACGTCCTGAACGTTCAGTCAGTGGGAGGGCATCTGACTCACCTGTAGGTTCAGTCAGCGGGAGGGCATCTGACTCACCTGTAGGTTCAGTCAGCGGGAGGGCATCTGACTCACCTGTAGGTTCTGTCAGCGGGAGGGCATCTGACTCACCTGTAGGTTCTGTCAGCGGGAGGGCATCTGACTCACCTGTAGGTTCTGTCAGCGGGAGGGCATCTGACTCACCTGTAGGTTCAGTCAGTGGGAGGGCATCTGACTCACCTGTAGGTTCTGTCAGCGGGAGGGCATCTGACTCACCTGTAGGTTCGGTCAGCGGGAGGGCATCTGACTCACCTGGACGCTCCAGCGGGTCGGCGGGCGACAGACGTAGAACATCTTGAGGCGCTCGGACGCTGGACACGTCGTCTCCTCGAAATAATCCACCAAAGCCTGAAGAGCGACAGGGAGAAGGTTAAAGCTGCACTGTGGGACTTTCCTGCTCAGCACCTGCTCGTTTCCATGGAGACGTCAGGACTTTACTGTTACAGAGCTGAGAGACGCGGTAATGGATTACAACTCTCAAAAATAAAATTATTATTGATTAATGATGATTAAAGTTGGCAGAATCACATGATGTTGTTGTTTTTATTATAATATTGCTTCTGTTTTTGTGCTTTTTATTATTATAATTTTTTTTTTTTAACATATTTTTATTTAATTAGATTTTATTTTCATTCTTTTTTAATTTTTATCTTTATTTCTTTTATTTCTTTTTAGTTTTTAATTTACTGTTCTGTTTTGTTTTCTAGGACGGATCAGCTGGAACTGCGTTTTATGTTGCTCTATTTTCAAATTTTTTTTTATTATTATTATTATATATATTATGTATTTTTTTTAATTTATTTTATTTTATTTTTATTCTGCCTGTACACCCCCTTGAAATGTATTTAAATTAAAACCTGTAATATAACGTAATTAAACATGATGAAATTCAAATGAATAAAATAAAACTGCTAAATGATAAATACACAAATGGTCATTTTAAATAATGAAATTTAAACCAATATAATTTTAAATGTGATAAATGAAAGACAAAAGAATTCTGCCTGATCAAAAGAATAAAAAAAGAGGGTAAAAAAATTATAGGTAAAATAAAACAATCTGAGAAAGAAAACTATAAATATGAACATAAAAAACATGTCCGGATAAAGTTATTATTTGAAAAAATAAAAATAAAAAGTAAAAAAGACTTGTATTTTTATCTTTCTGAGATAAAGTATGTGTCCAGTGGGAGGAATGGGCGGGGTCAGAGGGAGTGGGCGGGGTCAGATGGAGTGGGCGGGGTCAGAGGGAGTGGGCGGGGTCAGAGGGAGGAGTGGGCGGGGTCAGGAGGAGTGGGCGGGGTCAGATGGAGAAGTGGGTGGGATCAGGTCAGTGGACGGGGTCAGATGGAGGAGTGGGAGGGGTCAGGTCAGTGGGAGGAGTTGGCGGGGTCAGGAGAAGTGGGCAGGATCAGAATGAGGAGTGGGCGGGGTCAGAGGGAGTGGGCGGGGTCAGGTGGTGAGGCGGCGCGGTACCTGAGTCTGGGTCATGGCTCTCTCCACACACCTCCTCTGTCCTCGCTCCAGTCTGGTCCTCAGACTCAGAGCAGAAACCTCCAGAGAAAAGACCTGAGGTCGACACAGAAGAGCCTGGAACAACAAGACCAGACCCCAGTTTAACCACGACCTGAGTTTAACCACGACCTGAGTTTAACCACGACCTGAGTTTAACCACGACCTGAGTTTAAACAGGACCTGAGTTTAACCACGACCTGAGTTTAACCACGACCTGAGTTTAAACAGGACCTGAGTTTAACCACGACCTGAGTTTAAACAGGACCTGAGTTTAAACACAACCTGAGTTTAAACAGGACCTGAGTTTAAACACGACCTGAGTCTAAACACGACCTGAGTCTAACTGGGACCTGACTCCTGTGTGGGATTAAACATGGAGTGTTTTTATATTTGTTTTTATTTTTATAATAAAATGGGAAAACTGTTTGTTATTTCCTTATTCCATTTTAATGTCAAAAAAAAAACAAACTCTATTTCCAATCTTTAATTTTAAGTTTATTTCAAAACCATCAATCCAAAAACTCTTTGTGACTATTTTCATTTTGATATTTTTATTCTCTGGTTTATTTGAAGTTTTGCTGCTGAAGGTTTGACATGTTTCTTTTATAAGTGTTTCTTTTCTTGTGTTTCTTGTGTTTGGGTCGAGAAACAGAAACAGTGAGAAACTTTCCTTTGTTCAGTGACAAACATCATTAGGTTAAAAATCGTCTCCTAAATAAACTTTGAAGGAGAAATGTGAAATGGAGAAATTATGTACTAAACAAATTTAAGACCCACATATAAAACTTCAAGACTTTTTCAAGTTTTTTTAAGGCATTATTTCCAAATTCATAAATTCAGTGTTTTTCAGAGTTTTTAAGTGAATAATGTGACAGATGTGATTTGAAATTAACTTTAAATTAAATATTGGAAATAAGAGGTTGAAATCTTTTTTTTGTTTTTTTGTAATTATGTAATAAACAGTTTTCCCATGTTATTGTTTCTTATTCTTAATTGAAATTCATTGAAAGTCTTTTCAGTCTCTAAACACCATCGAAATCTGTATTGGAACTAAAAACTGTGGATCTGTGCATCTCCACATCGAAATCCTTCTGGTTCAGTGGAGTTTTTATTTGAGGGACACGAGGAGCATAAAAAGAGAGAAACAGACACTTTCCTTCTACTGTCCTACAAGTTCTAAAGCCGAGAGAGAAAACAGACTTTAATCTGAGGTGATAATTTCAAAATAAAAAGAGTAAAAGTTAAAAAAGCCGCAGAGAAACGGACCGAGGTGAAGGTGAGCAGCTCCTCCTCCGTCAGTTTGTGCAGAGGGTTGTTCTTCTCCAAGTCTGTGCTGAAAAACACGAGAAAACAAACAAAACTCACTCCAGATGTTTAGGAGAAACAGGAAGTCGACACTTTTCTCCATGGAGACGTCACTCATCTGTCTGGAATGTTCCACAGTGGGACTTTAAACAGCTCCACTTCACATTTACTCAGTTACAGGAGGTTTTCGAGCTCTGCAGACTCTGACCTTCTACAAACATCTACAAAAATCAAAGAGAACGTTTGAAATCAGCCGTGGAGACTCGTCCCTGCGTTTGCCTCCAGGAGCTTTGACCAGAGTCTCACAAACTGTTTCTCTGAGGATCTTCATGACCCAAGTCCAAGTCCAGACGGTCTTTGAGGGTCTTGGTGATGTTTTCTTCTTCTGCTGAAATCTCTGACCTTTGTTCATTTATCACCTTCTTTTTGGACAAACAAGCTGCATTTGTGACTTCATCTGAACCAGGACTAAACCAGGACTAAACCAGGTCTGAACCAGGACTAAACCAGGACTAAACCAGGACTAAACCAGGACTAAACCAGGACTAAACCAGGTCTAAACCAGGACTAAACCAGGACTAAACCAGGTCTAAACCAGGTCTAAACCAGGTCTAAAACCAGGACTAAACCAGGACTAAACCAGGACTAAACCAGGACTAAAACCACAACTGAACCAGGACTAAACCAGGACTAAACCAGGACTAAACCAGGTCTAAACCAGGACTAAACCAGGACTAAACCAGGACTAAACCAGGACTAAACCAGGTCTAAACCAGGACTAAACCAGGTCTAAACCAGGTCTAAACCAGGTCTAAACCAGGACTAAACCAGGACTAAACCAGGACTAAACCAGGACTAAACCAGGACTAAACCAGGACTAAACCAGGTCTAAACCAGGACTAAACCAGGACTAAACCAGGTCTAAACCAGGTCTAAACCAGGTCTACTAAACCAGGTCTAAACCAGGACTAAACCAGGTCTAAACCAGGACTAAACCAGGACTAAACCAGGACTAAACCAGGACTAAACCAGGTCTAAACCAGGTCTAAACCAGGTCTAAACCAGGTCTAAACCAGGACTAAACCAGGACTAAACCAGGACTAAGCTCTGATCTTTGCTCCACACAGTTTGTTTCATTTTCATCTGTATTTTCAGAGGAATCGAGTCTCGCAGCAGCTTCACTGAGGATCTTTCCTCGTTTCTCTAAAGTCTTTGTTCATTTATCTGCTTCTGTTTGGACAAACAAGCTGCGTTTGTCCCTTCGTCTGCAGGACACTCGCTCAGGACAGAGGACAGAGGACAGAGGACAGAGGACAGAGGACAGAGGACAGAGGACAGAGGCCTCAGACTCAGTGACTCTGCCGCCCTCATGTGTCAGATCTGTGCACTGCAGCTCGTCACAAGGCCACATCAAAACTAATGTCCTGTGACCCACGAGGTTTGTGACCCGGACTTTGGGGAACAGTGGGTGAGACTCCTGTAACGGACATCCAGAACATCCAGAACATCCAGAACATCCAGAACATCCAGAACATCCAGAACCTGCAGCTCAGGTCCTGACTCGAGCACATCAGGTCTCTGTTCCCTGTGGCTCAGAGACTTTAAAGTGTCTCTGTTTGTGTCTCTGTGTCGAGCATCAAAATTCATCTGTGACGTGTTAGAAACTCAGAGACCAGACTCCTGCTCTAGTCCTGGTTTAGACCTGGTTCAGACCTGGTTCAGACCTGGTTCAGACCTGGTTTCAGTCCTGGTTCAGTCCTGGTTCAGTCCTGGTTTAGACCTGGTTCAGTCCTGGTTTAGACCTGGTTTAGACCTGGTTTAGACCTGGTTTAGACCTGGTTCAGACCTGGTTTAGACCTGGTTCAGACCTGGTTCAGACCTGGTTCAGACCTGGTTTAGACTTCGTTCAGTCCTGGTTCAGTCCTGGTTCAGTCCTGGTTCAGTCCTGGTTCAGTCCTGGTTCAGTCCTGGTTTAGTCCTGGTTTAGACCTGGTTTAGACCTGGTTTAGACCTGGTTTAGACCTGGTTCAGTCCTGGTTTAGTCCTGGTTTAGACCTGGTTTAGTCCTGGTTTAGACCTGGTTCAGTCCTGGTTCAGTCCTGGTTCAGTCCTGGTTTAGACCTGGTTTAGACCTGGTTTAGTCCTGGTTTAGTCCTGGTTTAGTCCTGGTTTAGTCCTGGTTCAGTCCTGGTTCAGTCCTGGTTTAGTCCTGGTTCAGACCTGGTTTAGACCTGGTTTAGACCTGGTTCAGACCTGGTTCAGACCTGGTTCAGACCTGGTTTAGTCCTGGTGTAGACCTGGTTTAGTCCTGGTGTAGACCTGGTTCAGACCTGGTTTAGTCCTGGTTTAGTCCTGGTTTAGACCTGGTCTAGTCCTGGTTCAGACCTGGTTTAGTCCTGGTTCAGTCCTGGTTTAGTCCTGGTTTAGTCCTGGTTCAGTCCTGGTTTAGTCCTGGTTTAGTCCTGGTTCAGACCTGGTTCAGACCTGGTTTAGTCCTGGTTCAGACCTGGTTTAGTCCTGGTTTAGACCTGGTCTAGTCCTGGTTCAGAGTCTCATGTTCCTCGGACTTGGATCAGTCTGAACATGAGACTCGACTGTGACTCGGTTTAAATTCAGACTCTAAATGTTTCCGTTTATCTGCGTCTCACTCAAAGGTTTTTATTTTTATTTTTATTTCGCTCTCTTCTTTTCTCTCATTTAACGTCTCCATCTCTTTTTTAAAATTTGATGATGATTATTTATATTTGATTTGTTTTCATTGTGATTTTAATGTTTTTCTGATTCTGTAAAACTCTTTGAATCACTTCGTGTCGAATTGTTCTGTATAAATAAACTTGTGTCGCCTTTAAAGCTCAAAAGTCCAGAGAAAAACAAACACTGACTGAGCGGGGGGGTCGCCTCTCCACAGATCTGACCTGGAAC
>NW_026571404.1:1040377-1075377 GCF_026225935.1 Boleophthalmus pectinirostris | reverse complement strand
GGCTGCACTGAGACGCCCCACACGCTCCTGCACCCGCTACAAGTACTACTACTACTACTACTACTACACTTCTACCACCGAGTACTACAACAGGTACCACACGCTCCAGAAACATGAAACCGTCCGGTTGGTTTATGTTGTTCTGAGCGTCCGTCCTTTGCACATTTGGTTCTTCACAGGGAAAGCGCCTCTAAGACTGTGGCACCAAACACCACCACCCCGACCTGAACTAAAGACAATTTAACCTTTTTTTTCCATGTAAACCTCAATTTGGTTTTATTGATTCTATTTAAAGTTTTCCAAACTCGAGCACTGACCCCCCCACCCCAAAAAAACTCTCTGGTTAGCTACTGTACTGTACTGTTGACTGTAGCTGAAAGACGACGAGTTTGCAGGTTTGTTGACCAAAAGACAAAAACACACAGAGACGTGGACGACTCGACTGGATCCACAAACACCAGGATCCACCGAGTCAATATTCTCCCAGACATCGATGGATCTGCTGTTCATTTAAAACTATTGAGGAAAGGTTCTTTTCTGTCCTGTCAGTGGGATTGTTTTAGTATCGATACCTGTGAAAAATGAGGATCTAGGCCCGATACTCGTTTAATATCGATTAGAATCAGATTTTTGATATTTTCCGCGTCTCTGCTCTAAATGTTCTGTGTGTTTGTGTTTTCTCTTTCTCTTCAACTCTTCTCAGGATCCTTGATCTGTCCCGAGCTCCGGAGCCGAGGAGGGGCCCGGGACGAGGCTCCGGGACGAGGCTCCGGGACGAGGCTCCGGGACGAGGCTCCGGGACGAGGCTCCGGGACGAGGCTCCGGGACGAGGCTCCGGGACGAGGCTCCGGGACGCGCTGTAACTCTGCCCCAAGGCCCCTGTCAGCCCCTGTCAGCCCTGTCAGCCCTGTCAGCCCCTGTCAGCTCCTGTCAGCTCCACACACGAGCCCAGAGACGCACGAGAGACAGAAATCACTTTTATCGAAGTCGAGTCACAAAACAAGGACACGGCTCCTGATTTACTGCAAATGACCAAGAAGAGGCAACAGGAGCGGACAGGAGCGGACAGGAGCAGACAGGAGCAGACAGGAGCAGACAGGAGCGGGCAGGAGCAGACAGGAGCAGGCAGGAGCAGACAGGAGCAGACAGGAGACAGGAGCAGACAGGAGCAGACAGGAGCAGGCAGGAGCAGGCAGGAGCAGACAGGAGCAGACAGGAGCAGGCAGGAGCAGACAGGAGCAGACAGGAGCAGACAGGAGCGGGCAGGAGCAGACAGGAGCAGACAGGAGCAGACAGGAGCGGACAGGAGCAGACAGGAGCAGGCAGGAGCAGGCAGGAGCAGCAGGAGCAGACAGGAGCAGGACAGGAGCAGACAGGAGCAGACAGGAGCAGGCAGGAGCAGACAGGAGCAGCAGGAGCAGGCAGGCAGGAGCGGGCAGGAGCAGGCAGGAGCGGACAGGAGCAGACAGGAGCAGACAGGAGCAGGCAGGAGCAGGCAGGAGCAGGCAGGAGCAGACAGGAGCAGGCAGGGAGCAGGAGACAGGAGAGCAGGAGCAGACAGGAGCAGAGCAGGCAGACAGGAGCAGCAGAGCAGACAGGAGCAGACAGGAGCAGACAGGAGCGGACAGGAGCAGACAGGAGCAGACAGGAGCGGACAGGAGCGGACAGGAGCGGACAGGAGCAGACAGGAGCAGACAGGAGCAGACAGGAGCAGACAGGAGCAGACAGGAGCAGACAGGAGCAGACAGGAGCAGACAGGAGCAGACAGGAGCAGACAGGAGCAGACAGAGCAGACAGGAGCAGACAGGAGCAGACAGGAGCAGACAGGAGCAGACAGGAGCAGACAGGAGCAGGAGCAGGAGCAGCAGGAGCAGCAGGAGCAGACAGGAGCAGACAGGAGCAGCAGGAGCAGAGGAGCAGACAGGAGCAGACAGGAGCAGACAGGAGCAGAGGTTCTGACCTGATTTGATGCAGTTTTGGGCCAGCGTCAGGAGCTGAGGAGAACAGGCCTCGAGGATCTGCTGATGGAGCGAAACGTAACGAAGAGTCCACCAGGAGACGAGCTGAGGAGACACGAGAACGAGAACATTTACAACCTTCTGCTGGAGGAAACAACAAACAAAAACCTCCTCTTTATCTGAGTGACTCTGATCACTGTGGCCAAGTCCATCTGATTTTCTCCTTTTGCATTTTTCATTTATTTCGTTCTTATTTAGTCCAACAAAATTCAACACGATTCTGAACTTTTAAATTCAAATAAAAAGTCCAACATCATGAGAGTTTGTTCCAGATGTTCTACTCCACAAACGTCACAAAGGCCCAGAGGTTTGTTCTGTTGGAGTAAAGTACAGCAGGTTTCAGACTGCGGTGTAAAAAACACTCCACACGTCTTTGCATTTGAGTTCAGACGCCCTGACGCGTCTTGGACATCGTGGACGAACGGCAAAAAAATATTTGACGCTCGTCCGTTGCCCTGGAAACAAGAGCCCAGTCCTGGACTTTTCCCCAAACGATGTTTTTATGACATAAAACCATCAGTGAAGATCGACTCAACGACTGTGACGTGAATATAAATAAACTCCAAGAATGACACTGGTCTGGTCCTGGTTTAGTCCTGGTCTGGTCCCAGTCTGGATCTGGTTTAGTCCTGGTCTGGTCCTAGTCTGGATCTGGTTTAGTCCTGGGGTCTGGTCCCAGTCTGGTCCTGGTTTAGTCCTGGTCTGGTCCCAGTCTGGATCTGGTTTAGTCCTGGTCTGGTCCTAGTCTGGATCTGGTTTAGTCCTGGTCTGGTCCCAGTCTGGATCTGGTTTAGTCCTGGTCTGGTCCCAGTCTGGATCTGGTTTAGTCCTGGTGTGTATATTTATTCTGGGCTCATGTTTGTGGTTCTGGTTCTTGGGTCTTTCTCTTTCTTCCTGATAATAACGTCGTTACGTCTCTGGATACTCGTCTCTGATTGGTCGACGCAGCGTCAACCAAACGTGAGAAGTTCAGCATTTTCAACTCCTGACGCCAACGTCCTGGACGCGCGTCTAGATCGTCGACGCCTGATCCACGCCGCCCAAAAACACAACTCAAAACACAGGACACCGTAGACGCGCGTCCACATCCACTTTCCACAAACCCGACGCTCGGACACAGTGAATATTATTAAACTCATGAGATCACGAGATCAGATCACGAGATCACAAGATCACAAGATCACACACGTGTGAGGAAAATGACCTCGTGAGATTTTTCTCCCTCTGAATTTATCTTTGCCTTGGACTAAAAGAAACAAACTAAAGAGTTGTTGAGTTTTACAGTTTGAGAATCTGTTGTTCCAAAACACTGAGCTACAAGTTACACAAAATAAATGAAGCCAACATCCTGAAACAGATTTCACTATTTTATTACAAATGTCAAAATCTCGTGTAAATTGTGTTTCACGTCTCGTCTGATGTCGTTTATGTAGAGACTCAATGTCCCACAATCCCCTGTTTCTGTTTCTGTTCTGTTCTGTTGTCTGTTTCCTGGACTCGTGTTTTGTTTCTGTTTCACTCACAAACCTGCAGATTTAACACCTGCTCGTCTCTCAACCTCAAAACACTCTGTTCCACCTGCTGATGTCATCATGTGGTGATACAGGAAGTGCTCCGTGGTGTTTCTCACCTTCAGAGTCCCGGAGCAGAGCACCGCGGTGAGAAGCACCCTGGACAGGAGCAGGAGGACGGGAAGAACCACCAGAGGATAAACACACTCCCCGTCCACGAGCAGGGCCGACAGGAGCGACGCCCGCACCTGTCACACACACACACACACAGGGTTAAAACAGAGACAGGTGCAGACAGGGGCCGACAGGAGCGACGCCCGCACCTGTCACACACACACACACAGGGTTAAAACAGAGACAGGTGCAGACAGGAGCGACGCCCGCACCTGTCACACACACACACAGGGTTAAAACAGAGACAGGTGCAGACAGGAGCGACGCCCGCACCTGTCACACACACACACACACAGGGTTAAAACAGAGACAGGTGCAGACAGGAGCGACGCCCGCACCTGTCACACACACACACAGGGTTAAAACAGAGACAGGTGCAGACAGGAGCGACGCCCGCACCTGTCACACACACACACACAGGGTTAAAACAGAGACAGGTGCAGACAGGTGCAGACCAGGTGCAGACAGGTGCTGGGGTCATGTCTGTCTGTGATCTTCTTGTTTCACTTCAGTTCTGCACTCGGTTCGTTCACTGTGAGACTCTGGTTCCTGGACGACCTGGTGCAGGAACCGACACGAGCACCGTCCTGACCTGAAAACATCTGGAGGCTCCTGCTCTGCTGCGGCGGCTCTGGGGATCTGAACCCTGTCAGTTCTTGTGGGTCTGTACCTGGTCCTGGTTCTGGTTCTGGAGCAGAGCAGGAGGAAGGATGTCAGAGTCCAGAAGGTCCAGAGGAGGAGGTCCAGTCCAGTTACTCTGAGCAAACATCTGCAGAGAAGAAACGGCGACGACGAGGAGAAGCAGCTGTCTGAGAAGAAAAGAAAAGAACTGATGTTAAAACAAACGAAACTGAAAACACACAGACACACACAGACACACACACACACACACAGTCACACACACTGATGTGTGTGTGTGTGTCTGTGTGTGTGTGTGTGTGTGTGTGTGTCGTGTGTGTGTCTGTGTGTGTGTGTGTGTGTGTGTCTGTGTGTGTGTGTGTGTGTGTGTGTGTGTGTGTGTGTGTGTCTGTGTGTGTGTGTGTGTGTGTGTGTGTGTGTGTGTCTGTGTGTGTGTGTATGTGTGTGTGTGTGTGTGTGTGTGTGTGTGTGTGTGTGTGTGTCTGTGTCTTTTATGTCTGAGTCTGTTCAGAATAATGGAAAACCAGAGAGCGTGAAACTAACTGAATCTGATCAAGAACCAAGAACAAGACCTGAAATAAACCAGGACTAAACCAGGACTAAACCAGGTCTAAACCAGGACTAAACCAGGAAAACCAGGTCTAAACCAGGACTAAACCAGGACTAAACCAGGTCTAAACCAGGTCTAAACCAGGTCTAAACCAGGTCTAAACCAGGTCTAAACCAGGACTAAACCAGGACTAAACCAGGACTAAACCAGGACTAAACCAGGACTAAACCAGGTCTGTTCCTTCCAGACATTTTCCTTGTGATTAAATCCGTTTGTTTCTGAATTATTTATGTTTAATAACAGAAACTCTTGGTCTCCTCGGGGAGAGTCGGACTGTGGCAGAGTGGTTAGTCCAGGGGTGGGCAAACTACGGCCCAGGGGCCGTATGTGGCCCTTAAAACCCTTTAATCCGGCCCAACAAACTTGAATAAATTATAATAATAAACCTTGTTAATGTTTTATTTTTCCTGCATTTCCGGTGTTTCCCAGTAGATGGCGCACTGATATATTATATATATATATATATTATATATATATATACATATATAACACACATATACACATACACACACACACACACACACCTCTGTGGCCCCTGAGCCAAAACATTTGCCCACCGCTGGTTTTGCCCGTCTCCTCAGAGTGACGAGGTTGTGGGTTCGGCTCCTGATCTCACCTGTTGTCTTGCTCGGCGGCGGCGTCCAGGTAAGTCTTCAGCCTTTTCTCCAGGTGAACCTCGAGGTCCAGGTCCTCCTCAACATGTTCACCGTCTCCACGCAGCAGATCCTGGACCAGTGGAGTCTGGAGGACGGCCCGAAAGTCTCCCTCAAAAAACAGCTCCAGCAGAGGACCCACATCTGGAACAAAAACCAGGACTAAACCAGGACTGAACCGGGACTGGACCGGGACTCGGGACTGGACCGGGACTGGACCGGGACTGGACCGGGACTGAGCCGGGACTGGACCGGGACTAACACTCGTCCAAAACGGGACTAAAACGGGTCTAAAACTGGACTAAAATGGGACTAAAATTAGACTAAAATGGGTCTAACATGGGACTAAAACAGGACTAGACCAGGACTGAACTTTGCTCCAGTTGGGGTCAGAAATAGCTCGGCTCGGCTCGGCTCGACTCGGCTCGGCTCTGGTCTCGAACCGTTGACTTGATGAGTTCGGGACATTTGGTTTTTACGACGACGTTTCGAGCGGCCATTTTGAAAACCGCCGCCTCAAACGACCCATAAATCATCAGGAGCAAAGAGCGAGGAGACGAGGAGAGAGGAAACGAGGAGGGAGGAGAGAAGGAGAGAGGAGCGAGGAAACGAGGAGAGAGGAGGGAGGAGGTGAGGAGAGAGGAAACGAGAGAGGAGAGAGGAGAGAGGAGGAGAGAGGAGACGAGAGGAGGGAAACAGAGGAGAGAGGAGAGAGGAGAGAGGAGGAGAGAGGAGAGGAGAGAGAGGAGGAGAGGAGAGAGAGAGGAGGAGAGAGAGAGAGGGAGGAGAGAGGAGAGAGGAGAGAGGAGAGAGGAGGAGAGAGAGGAGAGAGAGGAGAGGAGAGAGGAGAGAGAGAGAGAGAGGAGAGGAGAGGACGAGGAGGAGAGAGAGAGAGGAGAGGAGGGAGGAGGAGAGGAAACGACGAGGAGAGAGGAAACGAGGAGGGAGGAAATGAGACAGAATCCATCTGGTAAAATCAGAGTTTTTGTTTTTATCGATCAGTTTGTTCGACTAAAACAAAAACTGAAAAAACTTAGTTTTTCTTTCTCATTGTGACGGCGGCGTTAATATTATTATTAGTTTGTATGAACATAAAAAATAAATAAAAAATGTAATGTTTAAAAAAAATAAAGAACAAAGAAAAAAAGTGAAAAGTAAAAAAAAAGTGAAAAGTTTAACCCTGAAGAGTTTGACTGTGAAAGATCTGGAATAAATGAATTATACATTAAATTGAGTTTGTTTTAATTTATATTTTGTCACTTAAATTAAAAATTATAAATGAAGTCTGTGAAATTAATTTAAGATACTGACCGTGTTCAGTGCTGATGAAAGTCGTCCGACAGGTTCACTGAGGACAGTAAATAAAGAGTTTTTCTTTCAAAACACTGTGTTCAAAAGAGAGAAACATTTACACCACAAAACCATCGTCAAATAAAAACTCACACCTCATGGTCACTTGGCTCTATTTTCTCTCTGTTTGTATCACTGCGCTGCTCAGGTCGGATCCATCACTTGGTTCAGGTGTTGGTCAGTGTTTGGTCAGTGTTTTCACCTGCTCAGACGCCGCGACGGGACAGAACCAACATGAGAACTACACACATAAGTAAATAAACTTGTATAAGACACATAAGAATCTATCTTAAATGGTGCGACTCTTGATTATTCAGGCTGGAACAACAAAAATGTGTCTGAATCTCCAGACACACGTCACTGTTTTCCTGTCATGAACTTTGCTCTGAGGAAACTTTGGCTTTAATGTGGAAACTAAACCAGGTAAGAAGAAGAAGAAGAGCTGCTGTGTTTACGAGGACAAACTCAAGAACCAGTGTCTCCAGTCAAACTTCTACAAAACATAACTTTATAAGTCGACTGTTTTTACTGTTGTAAATGTGTCGCACTGTTGGCAGCAGCGACGTGGACGTGTGGATGATTCATGTTTCTGTTGGTCGTTCAAGCTTCAGTCACAGTGGAGTTGGTTCTATGTTCACTGTACGAGTTTATAAATGAGGTGATGGTGACTGTGGCTCCTTCAGTCGCTCACGGCTCCAGCTTCATCTTGTCCCACTTCTGTGTCTTTTCTCTCTTCTGTCTCTGTTCGTTCTGACTCCACCTGGTGACTTTCAGCATCAGTATGTTCAGGTTCATAAACATCTCCTCTTGTCTTTGTGGTAAAGGTGATGTGTTTATCGTCGGTGTCGTAGTTAAACATGTCGTCGTTCACTTTCTGAGCAGTAAACAGGCGCAGTGATACAGAGAGAAAATAGAGCCAAGTGATCATGAGGTGTGAGTTTTTATTTGACGATGGTTTTGTGGTGTAAATGTTTCTCTCTTCTGAACACAGTGAACCTGTCGGACGACTTTCATCAGCACTGAACTCGGTCAGTGTCTGGACTCAGGGACCCTGTCGGGGTGAGTCATGGTGGATGTGACGCTGCTCACGAGGACGACACACAAACTGAACTGTAACTTTAAAGAAAACTGACAAACATGAGTCAGAATTGTCACATTTTCTTTGTGTTTTGTTGTTTTTAATCAGATTTTCTGTATTTTACTAAAACAAATGTCAGTTGTTGTTTGTCTTTACTGTTTCAGGATCAGTTTGGTCCAAAACAGAAACACTGGGACATTTCTGTATAAAACTGAGACAAAATCTGTTGTTTTGTATAAATCTGTGGGACACAGAGACACAGAGACACAGGGACACAGGGACAGACACGGGACACGGGGGGACAGAGACACACAGGGACACGGGGACACAGAGACACGGACACGGGACACACGGAGACACAGGAGACACAGGGACACGGGGACACGGGGGACACAGACACGGGACACAGAGACAGGGACACAGAGACACAGGGACACGGGGACACAGAGACACGGGGACACAGAGACACGACACAGGGACATGTGGACGACATCACAGAATAAAACTACATCTACTGAAAGAACTAAACTCTAAACTCTGGTCAGACTCTGGTTTGGTTCTGACCTGAGTCTCGGGTCAGAGTCTCGGGTCAGAGTCTCGGGTCTGAGACTCGGGTCTGACCTGAGTTTCTCACCTTTGAGGTTGAAGACGTTTTGTTTGAAGTTTTCCGCTTCACTTCGGGTCAGAAACCCCCGGAGGAGACACAGCTCCACACACAACATCACACCGAGTCACACCGAGACACACCGAGTCACGCCGAGTCACACCAAGACACGCCGAGTCACCCCGAGACACACTCAGTCCCGGGTCCGGAGCGGGTTCTGTCCCCGGGGAGGAGCGGGTAGAGCCGGAGTGAGGAGCCGCAGTGAGGAGCCGCAGGTGAGGAGCCGTTGGAGCCGTTGGAGTCGTCGCTCGCGTCGCTCGTGTTTCTCGTGTTTTTCGTGTTTACCGGAACATGTGGCGCAGAGCCTCCATCGCCGCGCGGTGCACTCTGGGAAAGCACGGGACTTTCACAATAAAAGCACCGACGGGTTTGACTGTAAACATCCGCCCGAACCTTTCACAATAAAAGCACCGCTGGAGTTTACTGTAAATCTGAACAAATCCTTTTTTTTTTATTTGCAGAAAAATGAAGGAATGAAACGAACGAATGAAATAAAAATATAGAATAAAAGACCTCGACTGTTCAACTGACAATATCCTGTTATATTTACATGACGACAAAAAGATCAAAATATCAATGTATCGTTTCATTAAATGTGATGATTCAGTATTGATATCATGAGCTGTTTTATCAAGTATTTTTTGGTTTATTTCACTAAATGATTTAGATCCAGTTCCAGTTTTGTTGTTCAGAAGGAAACTCGTTTCTGCGACACATTTGACATTTTCTGTTTTGTCGATTTAAATGTTTGTGTTTCATTTGAACTTTGTGATTTAACAAAGACTTAGTGTCACACACACAATTTAGACTTTATTTTTATTGAACTGTATCAAACTGATCTGAAATATGTCGTATCGAATCAAAACTTCACTGTAAAATGTATCGACACGTCTGAGGTTTGAAGAGATGAAAGTTTTAAAGACGAACTGAACTTTTGGATCATCAGAAGAGTTTTTTTTTTCACTTCAGTCTTTGTTTCTTCACTTTTGAATCTCACCGGTCAAAATAATTCAGTATAAACACAAATCTGAATTTACTCAAATCTGTTTAGAATATTTACTGAGTTTATACAGAAAAATTCCCCCGAGGCTCAAACGAGAAACGACAAAACTCAACTCTTGAAAAGTCTGAGGAAAGTCGGACTAAAAATGTAAAAACTAAATTGACAAAGAGGAGAGTAGTCCCAAGAAGTCGTCCTGGTTTAGTCCTGGTTTAGTCCTGGTTTAGTCCTGGTTTAGTCCTGGTTCAGTCCTGGTTCAGTCCTGGTTTAGTCCTGGTTCAGTCCTGGTTCAGTCTGGTTTAGTCCTGGTTTAGTCCTGGTTCAGTCCTCAGTCCTGGTTTAGTCCTGGTTCAGTCCTGGTTTAGTCCTGGTTTAGACCTGGTTTAGTCCTGGTTTAGTCCTGGTTTAGACCTGGTTTAGTCCTGGTTCAGACCTGGTTCAGTCCTGGTTCAGTCCTGGTTTAGACCTGGTTTAGACCTGGTTCAGTCCTGGTTTAGTCCTGGTTTAGACCTGGTTTATCGAGGGATGTAATTATTTCTAAATTTCTTACTATGATTTTTATGTTGATATTTTGTGGAAACATTTGAAACTGAACATGTGACTTTTCCGTTTCATTTTTCCTTTTTCCTGACTTTTGGTTCTGTTAAAATAAAAACAAATAATTCAGATTAAAAAGTGATTATAAAGTGATTTCTTCATGTCGTGGATCATGTCCATGTGAATCTCACCTCGTTCGTCCCTCTGGCTTCAAAGTCCCGGCGTGAACGTCCCGTCCTCCCCCCGAACAAACGTCAACGTCCCAGACCAAATGTGGAGCTTTGTTTGTTGTTTGAGTCGTTTTACTGATTTTCCTGAAGCCGCACACATTTCAGTAACATCAAAATAATCCTCATTTTCTAGCAAAACTTTACTTTGAAATCAGATTTTAAATATGTTTTTCTTGTTCCCAACGTCCTGCTGCGTCTGTAACTCTGGATTTGGGAACAAATATGAATAAATCAATAAGTTTATGACTTAAATCCTCCTCTGAGTTTGTTCATGTGATTTTGGACTTTTGAAATCTTTGCTGAAGCTGTAAAACTCCAGAGCTGCTGAAAAACCAAACACAAACTGAGCAAATGTGGAAACTCAGACGTTTTTAACCAAATACAGATTCATAATTTGATGTAAATGAGCCTGGAGGCGTTTGTATTTGAGGTGTTGATAAATTCAGCTGCGTAAAAACTCTTCATGAATCCGGCGCAGAGTCTCAACTTCTTCTTAAAGTAGAAGTTACGAACATTTTAAAGAAAAGATTCATGACTGAGGCTCGGTGTTTTGAGCTCAGAGTAAAAACGTCCTGACTTCATCTTCACGTTACAGTAAAGTTCTGAGCCTCAGCCTGACAAAAACACTTCAGGAGCCACGAGGATTTAAACATTTGAAAACAGAAAAGAATCAAACAAAACCGACGTTAGTGAAGCCGGACGCCCTGAAGACACCTGCAGGTTCAATTCCCAGAAAGCATCACCTCCGTCACGAGGCTCTGGTGTCGCTCCTCTGTCACGTTCATGGTTTTGCTTTTGTTTGGTTTGGACAAATGACCATGAACCTGGCAGCGGGGGGGCGGTGCCTATCGTATAAAAACCCTGTAAACCTTTTTTCCCTCTCACCTGGTGGTCGTCTGTTCATTGGTACAAAGCAGATTAACTCTAACTGCTCAGCAACAAAGGGTTAAAATTAAGTTGTTTTAAAGGTTGTATGGAGGATTTTTTTTTCCAGTTTCAAATTGTCAATGAAAGTTTAAAATTCCATAACAGAGACGCAGCAGCTTTGGAATTATGAAAAAAAGAATAAAAATCTATCAACTGTGGATGTATTGAGGCCAGAAAAACATCAGCCAATAGAAAACGAGGCTCCCTCATTTTCTATTGGCTGTTGGGTCGTCAATCAAACTCCCTCCGTTTCTAGTGTAACTGACTCGTCGGCGCGCGGGGATTATGTGGTTTATGCTGCATTTTTTTAAACTGTAGTTTCCTCGCATTTCGCACAAAGTTTGTTGCGACGGCCGACGAGAATCCACGAGCAGTTCAAGGCAAAAGAAAGTCGGTTTTTGAGGTCGATGAAAGACGAAGAGAAGGAGAAAAGGAGCAAAGACAAACTGAGGTGATTTTTGGAGATTCTTCCAGCGATGGAGCGACTGAAGCAGACGAAGGGTCTAAAAACTGACACGTCGGTCGATAAATTATTTCTAGACAGGAAACTTCAACAGTGATTCTGAACGAGCACTGGATGTAAACAAGTGTGATTCTAGAGTAAAGAGGCGGGAGGAGGAGGTGTTTCTACTGAGGCTGTGGAGGAGGAAGGTGGAGTCACACAGGCACAACATTTGAAAAAGAACCGTCGCTGTATTTCTCTTCCCTTAAACAATCCTCTACACGACCTTTAAGTTGTTTCCTGTTGTTTGAATCGCTCGCCGTCTCTCACCTGGTCGTCGTCTGTTCAGGAGGTTCTTGGTCAGTCTGAAGACACATCGGCTTCTCATTGGGTGAAACTTGGGGCACACTGGGGACAAAGCGCCACACCAGCCGTCACCTGCCGCCACGGAGCCACTCCTGTGACCCGGGTCCTTTTTTTAAAACTAAAACGCTGTTGATTATTGTAATAAAATCCTTAAAACTGAACTTGGCCGTCTGTAGTTCTGATGATCCAACACGTCTGTTGTGTGGAGACGTTCAGGTCGGAGGAGGAGTCACACCTAAACTCCCGGAGCTGCAGAACCTGGAGCGACATCTGGTCCGTGTGGAGCCAGAGTCTGTGGATCTGTGATTCTTTTAGTCGGAACAGAACACGACTCCAAACGAACGACTCATGATCACACGAACGAGTTTAAATCTGACACAACTAACGTCTAAACTCTGAGAAGTTTGTGTGATTAACTGAATTTTTATCGTGATTTCAATTTGTGCATCAAACTTTCTCTAAACTCATAATTTAACCATTTCAACTCTATTAACAAACTTTATTTGGTGATACTTTTGATATAAATAATTATATTTATTTTATTGTTTAAATCTAGAGATTGTAGAAGAGCTGGATATAAAGTTTATTTTTGACACATTTATGTTTTTCTGCCATATTTTCTTCCTTTTTTAAAAAAATATATTTGATTCATTTTTAGTCAGAACCGTTTTGTTCCTAAATGTTTTTCTGGTGAAGTTTGTGAGATCAGTGGAAAGTTTCTGTTTCTGTTCGAGTGTCGAGTTTCATCTTCGTCTCCAAACACTGAAAACTTGAGTTAAAATGACACTTTTAATACAAAGAGCCGAGTCACGTCACGTCTGTGTGTGACTTTTATAAACCTGTGTGTTGTGTGTTTTTGTGTGTCTTTGTCTGTTTTTTGTGTGTTTTTGTGTGTTTTTGTGTGAGCTGCTGTAAAAACTGTGTCATGAGTTAAAACCATTTTATTTCTTTGTGTTTTTTGTTTTAAGTAAAAGCAAAATGAAGAGGAAGTCGACACCGCAGCCCAGAATCACCCGACCTCATGAAACCTAAACTTTTTTAATTTAAATATTTGTCCCAAAATTAAGAAAAACAAAAAAAGAAAAACAGTGTGTCCTCCAGAAGCGGCGGCTCGTCCAGACTCTGGTGTCGCTCACGTTTGGAAAAAGCACAAAATCTTTTACACTCTTGTACAGGTAAATAAAATTCTTGGGGGGTTTTATTTTTGGTTCCCCGCGCTGACGATTTTTACATACAAATATGGACAAAAGAAGTGGCCTGTGCGCGGCCGCAGTCTGTCGATTCAAACGTGTTGGAGGAGGAAGAGGAAGAGGAGGAGGAGGAGGAGGAGGAGGAGGAGTCCGTGTCTTTGTCGAGGTTATAACGTTCCCTCGGACGAGTCGTGGCTGCCGCCGGCCTTCTCTGCGTCCTGATTGGTCAGATCGGTGAGGAGGGCGGAGCTCTTCTCGGTGAATTCGTCGGCGTCGGGTTCAAGTCCGTCGGGACACGGGAGCTTCAGCAGCTCCTCCCTCAGCTGAGCGCTGTGTCTCTGCACAAACACCAGAGAAACAGAGTTTATTTCACATAAAAACACTCAGAGTCGTGTGTTTGTGACGAGAAGAGAAATGGAAATAGTTTTGTCCAGTTCACAAATTTCATTTCTCCTTTGGCAACTGAAGGATTTTACTCATGGTGTTACGTGTGTCTTTAGTGTTTTTAGCTCGTTACCTTGAGCGCAGCGGCGTGGTGGCTCATGGTGTTGTGTTACATGTGTTTTTAGCGTGTTTATAGTGTGTTTTTAGTGTGTTTTTAGTGTGTTTATAGTGTGTTTTTAGTGTGTTTTTAGCTCGTTACCTTGAGCGCAGCGGCGTGGTGGCTCATGGTGTTGTGTTACATGTGTTTTTAGCGTGTTTATAGTGTGTTTTTAGTGTGTTTTTAGCTCGTTACCTTGAGCGCAGCGGCGTGGTGGCTCATGGTGCGGCCCACCCTCTTGTCGCTGCTGTACTGTTGGATGTCGGTGATCCAGTCTTCGCACTGGGACAGAATCTCCGCCCGCTTCAGGTAAAAGTGTTTATGAATCACCTGAAACACAAACGGATAAAACAGGTTCACAACAACAAACTCATCACCAGAGAAACACACGTCGTCTGCGTCTGACCCACACTCCAGGGCATCTGGGTCAAATGCAGGTTTCAAAAATCAGACACAGAAAGACCAAAGTACAGGGAACAAACCGGAGTTTAGACCTTAGAAACAAGTTCTACAATGTGATTCTTGGACGAGTTTAAAGAGTTTAAATGGAGTTTCTTTGACAGAACGGCGCCTCGTTCTCCCACACGTGACCGACGGATAAATGATCTGATGAGTTTTTTACACGTTGAGAAGTTCAGGTTCACACTCGCAGGTTCGACCACAAAATTCGGAAAAACCCGGAAGCCATTTTTGAAATACATGGACAAATATAAAATGGGCTCCTTGTTTCCTCATCGTGGTTGTGTCTCTTTTCTGTCTTTGTATTATTGTATCTGCTGTTTTTTCATTTATTATTATTATTGTAATATTAATATATTTTTATTTTTTTTTACTTTAGCTTTTATTATTACTATTACTATTGCTATTATTATTAATCTATATTTCATATTATTATTATTTTTTATATATATATATATATTTTTTTTGTTGTTCTTTTTTTTTTTTTTTTCTTGGGGTTATTTTTGGAAAAAAATAGCATAAATATGATGTTTGGTTTGGTTTACATACTCTAATGTGCCATTGAAATTTACAAATAAAATTGTAAAAATAATTAAAATAATTAAATTGCAGTTTCTCAGACGTGAACGCTCCTGGACCAGTTTAAAATGTCAAACTGAAGCCAAAAAACCCCCCAAAAAAACACACTTCCATTTCTGAGCTCATAAATAATAATTCTTCCTCCTCCTCGTCGTCTCTTCGCGGTGACGCCACAGCTCCCGCCCCTCTGTTGCCGTGGTGATCCTCCTCCCTGGCAACCGTCGCCGTGGTCACCCCCTTCCCTGTGTCGTCGTCTCGTCTCCGTCTCCCCTGGTAACCGTCGCCGTGGAGACGCAGCATCAGTATTCAGAGGTGCGTTCGTTGTGGGTGAAGGAGACTCGCTCACACTCGGCCGTTTCACTCCAGCTTCAGCGCGACGAACTCCAACGCTCCAGGTTTTTTATGTGAAATAAATCAAGTGTGAGTTTGTTCAAGTCCCACCGGACACGTTCACATGGTTTTTAATTCCTCATGAACAGTTTTGAATTCAGATCTTCTCCTTGGTGTTTCCAGGTTAAACTGGTTACCGTATTTTCTGCACTATAAGGCGCATTTCAATTTTACTTTAATTTCATGAAAAGCATCTGTGCGCCTTATAATCCTGAGCGCCTTATATATTTGATTGATTGATTGTTTTTATTTGGAGTTTGAGCCAAGAGAGAAACAATCATCATATTTACTACATGTACATTGTAAACAACAGAAAAGCACATTTCTCGAAAAGGAGGGAAGAAGAAAAACCTAAATGAACCGACCCCTGTTCATGACATAGTTTCTAAATGTATGTGGTTGCTTCTGAACATTGATCATGGAACTTAACAAATATTTACATTCAGCAAAAATAAATTACATATTATGCAAACAGAATATAATTTTAACCCCAAATGTTTTCTTTTTTTTAAAATATGAATTTATTGTTGTGTCTTAGTACGACTTTAGTAAAGTCCAAAGCCGCTCCACTTGCAGCGGCTCCGTCGTCAGGAGCATCAGGAGTAAAACAAACTGTGATTCTTTTAATATCAAAATGCTCCTGTCAAGAGACACAACGTCCACTTTAAACTCAAGACTGTTAAAGTGAAAGTGAGTTTAGCTGCAGTGGACGAGAGAAGAACACATGTTCAGAGACAGACAGAGACAGACAGAGACAGAGAGACAGAGAGAGAGACAGAGAGACAGAGACAGAGAGACAGAGAGACAGAGAGACAGAGAGACAGAGACAGAGAGACAGAGAGAGACAGAGAGACAGAGAGAGAGACAGAGACAGAGACAGAGAGACAGAGACAGAGAGACAGAGACAGAGACGAGCCAGTTACACCACGATCTGCTGACGGATGGTGGACGCATTCTGAATTAAATATTTTTTTTAAGATTTATATTATTTTTATTAAGATTTAAATTATTTTTATTCTGACTTAAATTATTTTGATTAAGATTTATATTATTTTTATTCTGACTTAAATTATTTTGATTAAGATTTATATTATTTCTATTGTAAATTAAAGTTCTCCTGTAAACGTGCTGAGTGTGGAACATTTCTTCTCGTGTGTTGGTTTTTTCTCTGTTTTCTGTTTGATTCTTTTCCTGAATCACATTTGTGGATTTGTGGCTCTGGTTTGATTAAAGCTGCAGAGTCACAGCGGGAGGGCATCCGGGTGAAACCGTCAAGGACACGCAGATAAAACGAGCTCCTCGTCACCGGGAGGAACGAGGACGAGGAGGACGAGGAGGAGGAGGACGAGGAGGACGAGGAGGAGGAGGAGGACGAGAGGAGGAGGACGAGGACGAGGAGGACGAGGAGGACGAGGAGGAGGAGGACGAGGAGGAGGACGAGGAGGAGGAGGACGAGGAGGAGACGAGGAGGACGAGACGAGGAGGAGGACGAGGAGGACGAGGAGGACGGACGAGGAGGACGACGAGGACGAGGAGGAGGACGAGGAGGAGGACGAGGAGGAGGACGAGGAGGACGGAGGAGGGAGGAGGACGAGGAGGACGAGGGAGGAGGAGGACGAGGAGGAGGAGGACGAGGACGAGGACGAGGAGGACGAGGAGGAGGACGAGGAGGACGAGGAGGACGAGGAGGAGGAGGACGAGGAGGAGGACGAGGACGAGGAGGACGAGGAGGAGGAGGAGGACGAGGAGGAGGAGGACGAGGAGGACGAGGAGGAGGACGAGGACGAGGAGGAGGAGGAGGAGGAGGACGAGGAGGAGGACGAGGACGAGGAGGACGACGAGGAGGACGAGGAGGAGGAGGACAGGAGGAGGACAGGACGAGGGAGGAGGACGAGGAGGAGGAGGACGAGGAGGAGGACGAGGAGGAGGAGGAGGACGAGGAGGAGGACGAGGAGGACGAGGACGAGGAGGTGTGGAGTCTGTTTTTCCACGTTCTCTGTGTGAGACGAGAAAACTGGGATCCAAAACAAACAAACCAGACTCCAGAACCTTTTCAGGAGAAGAGTCTGGGCTCTGGTGATTGACAGGTGGATCGGCCAATCAGGGACAAGCACAAAGCACAAGACGAAGGAGGAAAAGAAAAAAATATCACAAAGGAACAAAAACAAGGAGGAATTCTGATTGGACGATCGATACTGAAAATGAAACTAACGACCTGCAGAAACTGTAGGATCGTCAGAAATATCACAAACCAGATCCTAATGGAATTTAAACCGATTATCGAAACTAGATCCTCATTTTTCACCGATATCGAGACTAAAAAAGTCCCAGTGACAGAACAGAAAAAAAAACTTTACTAAAAAAATACTAGATCTGATTTAGACCTGGTTTTACTCCTGGTTTAGTCCTGGTTTAGACCTGGTTTAGTCCTGGTTTAGACCTGGTTTTAGTCCTGGTTTAGACCTGGTTTTAGTCCTGGTTTAGACCTGGTTTAGACCTGGTTTTAGTCCTGGTTTAGACCTGGTTTTAGTCCTGGTTTAGACCTGGTTTTAGTCCTGGTTTTAGTCCTGGTTTTAGTCCTGGTTTTAGTCCTGGTTTAGACCTGGTTTTAGTCCTGGTTTTAGTTCTGGTTTAGACCTGGTTTAGACCTGGTTTAGACCTGGTTTAGTCCTGGTTTAGTCCTGGTTTAGTCCTGGTTTAGTCCTGGTTTTACAGATATATGGACACATGGGAGCAGAAGAGAAAGTTCCACCATTTAATGTGCAAAATCACATTCTGTTGTCTAAAGAAAGAGGTTCTTTTTCATCGTTGGATCAAAATCGAGTATCGAGTATCGAGTGTGGAGTATCGAGTATCGAGTGTGGAGTATCGAGTATCGAGTGTGGAGTATGGAGTATGGAGTAGTGGAGTATGGAGTGTGTTCCTCGGTGTTGAGATGGAGTTTGAGGTTTTGGTGGCGTCTGTAGTTCTGGATCTTCTCAGATGGACGCTGAGTCGAGTCTGACCTCCAGCTCCCGTCTCGTTTTTCAGCTCTGGGCCTTGAACCTGTCTCCACCTGAACCACCGACCCTGAACGCACCAACGCCAACGAAACGAGACCATAAATCACACCAGACCTTCACCCTGACCAAGACCGGCCAGAGACCAGGACCAAGACCAGGACTAAAGCAGGACTGAACCAGGACTGAACCAGGACTGAACCAGGACTGAACCAGGACTGAACCAGGATGAAGAGGCAAAGAGGAAAACAACAAGGGATAAACAAGGACTAAAGGAGGAATGAAGGAGGGACTAAAGGGCCACACTGTTCCCTCGTTTACGACAGGTGAAATCCGTGAAGTCGTCAAGTTTATATTTTCACAATGATTCTATCATATTTTAAGTGTGTAAAACTGTCACACACTTTAAACACTTTTCTCACACACGACACAACGTTTTTACTTCCTTATTCAAACTTCTTGCTGCTGTCGTCGTCCTTTTGTTATTTTCCTTCTTTATGTAACAAACCCAACATTCATTTATTCTGTAGTGGGAGTCCTGCACGGCTCCATGTTTGGAGACTCGCACCTGCGCAGTACAGGACCGCACCTGCCCTCACCTGCCCGCACCTGCCCGTTAACGTGAAGATTATATCAAACTTTTGAGCTGCCTACACCACGGACTAAACCAGAACTAAACCAGGACTGATCCCAGGACTCGGTGTGGGGTCGGACTTGGAGGTGAGGAGCGGCTCAGCTCTGCACCTCAGAGTTAAACACGTCCATCGTTCTTCAGACTCCTGCTCCGTGGGCTCGAGGTTCTGTCTCTTAAATCCTGATTTCAGTCACTTTGTGCGGAGTCTGGACCCGGTGCAGGAATCTGATCCAGAGAGAAACGTCTGCAGTAACACGTCCAGACGTCCAGACGTCCAACTGTTTGTGTGATGGTTTCATGTTCCTCGGTCTTTTGGTGCGAGAGCAGGAAACTCTGTCGGTGCAGAACGTTTTGTCGACATTGTGGGTTTTCTCCCCAACAAAACTCATAAAAATCCAGCACTTCAGAATCCGCCTGATACAATCCAACATTTATGTAAATCTGTCTGAACACATCTGACACGAGTCCCTCAGCCAATCAGGAGACAGCGAGAGGAACAACACACGTTTATACACTGTCAAAAAAGACATGCAAAATGCACTAAAAAATCTGTGAAACAAAAAGACTGAAAGGTGAACACGGACCAACACGGACCAACACGGACCAACACGACCAACACAGACCAACACAGACCAACACGGACCAACACGGACCAACACGGACCAACACAGACCACACGACCAACACAGACCAACACACCAACAAGACTGAAAGGTGAACACGGACCAACACGGACCAACACGGACCAACACAGACCAACACAGACCAACACGGACCAACACGGACCAACACGGACCACACGGACCAACACGGACCAACACGGACCAACACGGACCAACACGGACCAACACGGACCAACACGGACCAACACGGACCAACACGGACCAGATCAACAAAAACTGGATCAACAAAAACTGGATCAAAAAAATCTGGATCAACAAAAACTGGACCAACAAAAACTGGACCAACACGGACCAGATCAACTAAATCTGGATGACTGGAGCCGAGTGAGACGCTGCTCTTCCTCCTCCTCTTCTTCCTCTTGTCCATTTTTACCGTTTAAAGAGTTTTTTTTTTTTTATATATGATTTCACTTCATATTGTTTTTGTAGAAACTGAGGCAGCTGTGGGAGCTCTCCTCTTCCTCTGTCATCCCCCTCTCCTCTCTCTCCCTCTCTCCACACTCCCTCTGTCCTCTCCTCCTCCTCCTCCTCCTCCTCCTCCTCCTCCTCCTCCTCTTCTTCTTCTTCTTCTGACTCCTCATTTTTCACCTGGGCTCTGTTCATTCGTTTCATTTGTCGTTTTTCAGACGTCGTCGGCTCGGTCGGTTCATCTCTCACAAACACAAATATCTGTTTCCTGGAGGCAGATCTCAGACGGGATTTACGGCCTGTCGCTCCGAGGGAAAAAGAAAAGACGCTCGGAGAGAAAGTCCCCGCGCTCCCTCACCTCGGACTGAACACAGACACGAGCTTTTATTTACTGTCAAAAGGAGAAGAGAAAAAATCTGAAGAGAAGAAGAAGAGGAGGTGAAGAAGAGGAAGAGGAGGAGAAGAGGAAGAGGTGAAGAAGAGGAAGAGAAGAAGAGGAAGAGGAGGAGAAGAGCTTAAGCAGGAGAGTGGAGTGTAGAGGAAAAATGTGTTGTATAAAAGTCCGTGTTGTGCTGAAGGTTAAAAAATAAATAAAAAAATCCATGTCTCCTGTGAGGCCACATATGAAACTAAACTGCCTTTTTAACTGTGATGAAATGTCCCGCAGTGGAGCTTTAACCCTGGCCTCTTCACAAACGTCCCTGGGGGAGTGTCTTGTGTCTTGTGTCTTTGGGCGGCCGCAGGAATCGGCGTCGAAAGTGGAATAAACGACTCCTGTGATTTTTATGTAAATATCTGAAGTGTTTTGATTTCTAGTCCTGGTTTGTTTTAAATTGTGGTTCAGATGTTTTCACGCTCGCTCCTGAACTCTTTCCGTGTTTTTTCGGTGATCTTCTCGTCGCTCTGGTCACATCCTGGGACTTTATGATCTTAAACATCACGTCCTCCTGACCCAGCTTGACTCGGCGTGACCAGAGCAGATCTGTGGAGGGGCGTTCGCTCATATTTATCTGATACAAGCTTCTGTTTTTGCTCCTTCCTCTTCGGTGACTCTGACACGTGGGGTTCCTCAGGGGTCTGTTCTCGGGCCCCTGTTGTTTTGGTTTTTAGACGTACTCGTTTTTTTAGGTTGTGATCCTGGATTCTGAGTCAGATCTGGACTTTACCTAAATGTTTTTAAAGAGTCTTTCAGGTTCAACCGCTTCTTTCACGAAAACACAGTTCTCATCATTATTTTAAATTTCACAAAAAATTTTTTAATTTTTTTTTTCAGTTTGGCAATATTCCATCACTGTTACCATAGAAACCACTCAGTCAAATCTTCTAACGTCACAGAGACGATTATGTCAATCACACACAGACACAGACACACACACAGACACACACAGACACACAGACACACACACACACACACACACACACACACACAGACACAGACACACACACACACACACACACACACACACCTCTTTGAAGCAGGGTGAGGCGTTCCTGATCTGTTCGAGCATGGCCCACTTGACCGTCGCCTGTCGGATGTTTCCGTCATATTCTCTGGAGCTCTGGGTCCCGCTGGGCGTCCCCCTCGAGCGCTCGTACCCCGGCTCGTTAAAGTACGGCTCTGCCACCAGGATCAGGGACTGGACCGAGACCAGGACCTGAAACAGACCAGAGCACAGGGTCAGGGACTGGACCAGGATTGAGACCAGGACCAGGACCAGGACCATGACCGAGACCAGGACCAGAGACAGAAGTCCAGTTGGTGGTCCAAGGCTGAGTCCGGTTCTGAACCCGCAGGTGTGAGTCTCGTCTGGAGCTTTTGGCTTCGTAAAAACATCCCATAATATTTCTTTATTAACGGCTCCATTAGACGTGAAGGACAAACAGAACAAAACCAAACACCAAACACGACTGGACCAGAGCCACGACTCTGACGCCAACAGGAAAACTTTATTATCAACACGGATCTAAACCAGGTCTAAACCAGGTCTAAACCAGGTCTAAACCAGGACTAAACCAGGTCTAAACCAGGACTAAACCAGGTCTAAACCAGGTCTAAACCAGGACTAAACCAGGACTAAACCAGGACTAAACCAGGTCTAAACCAGGACTGAACCAGGACTAAACCAGGTCTGAACCAGGTCTAAACCAGGACTAAACCAGGACTAAACCAGGACTGAACCAGGACTGAACCAGGTCTAAACCAGGACTAAACCAGGTCTAAACCAGGACTGAACCAGGACTGAACCAGGACTAAACCAGGTCTGAACCAGGTCTAAACCAGGACTAAACCAGGACTAAACCAGGACTAAACCAGGACTAAACCAGGTCTGAACCAGGACTAAACCAGGACTAAACCAGGACTAAACCAGGTCTGAACCAGGACTAAACCAGGACTGAACCAGGACTAAACCAGGTCTGAACCAGGATTAAACCAGGACTAAACCAGAACTAAACCAGGACTAAACCAGGACTAAACCAGGTCTAAACCAGGACTAAACCAGGACTGAACCAGGACTAAACCAGGACTAAACCAGAACTAAACCAGGACTAAACCAGGAGTGAACCTGGTCTAAACCAGGACTAAACCAGGACTGAACCAGGATTAAACCAGGACTAAACCAGAACTAAACCAGGACTAAACCAGGACTGAACCTGGTCTAAACCAGGACTAAACCAGGACTAAACCAGGACTGAACCTGGTCTAAACCAGGACTAAACCAGGACTGAACCAGGACTGAACCAGGATTAAACCAGGACTAAACCAGAACTAAACCAGGA
The DNA here is from genome assembly GCF_026225935.1 of Boleophthalmus pectinirostris. NCBI lineage: Eukaryota > Metazoa > Chordata > Actinopteri > Gobiiformes > Gobiidae > Boleophthalmus > Boleophthalmus pectinirostris. The sequence continues at coordinate 1,052,517 of NW_026571404.1, read as the reverse complement.
CTAAACCAGGACTGAACCTGGTCTAAACCAGGACTAAACCAGGACTAAACCAGGACTGAACCTGGTCTAAACCAGGACTAAACCAGGACTGAACCAGGACTGAACCAGGATTAAACCAGGACTAAACCAGAACTAAACCAGGACTAAACCAGGACTGAACCTGGTCTAAACCAGGACTAAACCAGAACTAAACCAGGACTAAACCAGGACTGAACCTGGTCTAAACCAGGACTAAACCAGGACTAAACCAGGACTGAACCTGGTCTGAACCAGGACTGAACCAGGACTAAACCAGGACTGAACCAGGACTAAACCAGGACTAAACCAGGACTAAACCAGGACTAAACCAGGACTAAACCAGAATCAGTCTTGGCATAAATGTTCCAGAGTGTTTCTTTAAGTGTGTTGTTACCTGGAGAAAGCTGGAGGTGTGTGGGTTCCATTTCTCCTCTGGGCGTCCGTGCCAGGTGTTCAGGATACTCAAACACACCTGAGAGCAGACAAAGAGTCAGATGCCCTCCCGTACTCCTCTACCCCCCCGTCAGTGCGTCAGATGCCCTCCCGGTGTGTCAGATTGTGTCAGATGCCCTCCCGGTGAGTCAGATGCCCTCCCGGTGAGTCAGATTCAGATTGCGTCAGATGCCCTCCCAGTGCGTCAGATGCCCTCCCGGTGAGTCAGATTGTGTCAGATGCCCTCCCGGTGAGTCAGATGCCCTCCCAGGTGAGTCAGATGCCCTCCCGGTGAGTCAGATGCCCTCCCGGTGAGTCAGATTGCGTCAGATTGCGTCAGATGCCCTCCCGGTGAGTCAGATTGCGTCAGATGCCCTCCCGGTGAGTCAGATTGCGTCAGATGCCCTCCCGGTGAGTCGTACCTTGCCGTCGTTGTAGAGGTTGGGGTTGAAGCGGACGCTGTGGCCTCCCGTCGTCTCCAGATTGACCAGAGGAGGAGAGTTGGGATAATCCTGAGGGAAATACACGTCAAACTCAAAGCAGCCGTTGGCGTACGGCGTGTCGGCCGGACCCGTGATCAGAACCTGACGGAGAGGGAGGGAGAGAGAGAGAGAGGGAGAGGAGAGGAAGAGGAGGAGAAGACAGACAGATATTTCAGTTTTCATTAGGTGTTGTAGTTTTCTTTGAACCTTTTCAAACACAAAGAAGCAGGACTCTCTCTGCAGAGCTGATTTATGTTTGTCGTTTCCTCAGTGTTTCTGGTTTGTGTCGTCCTTGACTTGACTTGTATCTGTTTTTTTTCACCATTGTTGGTTTGATTATATTAAACCATAAAACTAACAGTGACTCTGTGTCTGAACTTGTAAATACTTCATATAGTTTAAAGCAAAATGTCTGAAAAATGCAAAAGAAAATCTGGAGGTGGGATTAAATCAGTTTCCTTCTTCCCACTGATGTTTGGACAGTGTTTTTTTGTGGTTATTTTCATTTCTATTATTTCACTCATGTTGAATGTTCCACTGTATGAGAATGTGAATCTGTAAATGTAAATGTCTAAAATAAATCCATAAACACACACACTGTGTCGTCCTCACATCTGCACATTTATGTCCAACACATTTTGTTTGTTCAGGCACAAATCATTATTCAACTGTGACTTTATTGTGTTAAATAAAAATGATTAAAACATGATTCAAATGAATATTCTATAAATCATATGTGGACATATAAATATAAAATATCTAATTCTTTGTTATGTTTTTTTTTGTTCGTCAGGTCCAATCAACCCAAATAACAAAGAAAATCAAAAAAGCTGCAAGAGTTCAGGTTCTAGGAGGAAAAGAAACGTCTGAGGAATGAGTCTGAAAAAAGGAGAAAAAATAATAAAACTAAAAGATCTAAAATCCAAACAGAGTCATTAAAACCACTTCACATGTTTCCTCAGACCCAGAGTTTGAGACGAACTGAACCTGGACTGAACCAGGACTGAACCACTGAACCAGAACCAGGACTGACTAACCAGGACTGGACTAACCAGGACTAACCAGGACTGAACCAGGACTGAACCAGGACTAGACCAGGACTAGACCAGGACTAGACCAGGACTGAACCAGGACTGAACCAGGACTGAACCAGGACTGAACCAGGACTGAACCAGGACTGACCCAGGACTGACCCAGGACTAACTAAATCCCAGAGCCCTGCTGAGGTTCGTGTTCATGTTCGTGGAGCCTGGAGTCAGTGACTCTGAGCTCCTCCATGTGTGAAGGTCAGAGGATCAGATGATCAGAGGAGCAGGTCACACTCGACCCTTTGACATTTAACTCCACAGAGTCACAACCTCCTCAGGCTGGAGGAGAAGGACGAAGCCCACAGAGACTCCAGAACATGTTCCACACCAGACCCCACCTGATCTGAGCGACTGACCCCAGAATCATTAGACCAACATCTGAAACTAAGGAACAGACTCGATACTCGATACTCGATTCTGATCCCACGATGAAAATAAAACTCTCTCTTTAGACAATCTCCTGTAATGTCCCACAGTAAATGGTAGAACTTTATTTTCTATTCCCATGTGTCATTATATCTGTGTGAAACCAGGTCTAAACCAGGTCTAAACCAGGTCTAAACCAGGTCTAAACCAGGTCTAAACCAGGTCTAAACCAGTCTAAACCAGTCTCTAAACCAGGTCTAAACCAGTCTAAACCAGTCTAAACCCAGATCTAAACCAGGTCTAAACCAGGTCTAAACCAGGTCTAAACCCAGTCTAAACCAGGTTCTGCTCTGTCCTGAAAATGGGACTTTTTTAGGATCCAGACCAGAGAAACACGAGGATCTGGTTTCAATAGTTTTAGAATCAATTAAGATCTGATTTTTAATTCTTTTACTGTCGTCTGAGTAGTCAGGTAGTCATTCTCTGATTAGACCTGGTTTAGTCCTGGTTTAGACCTGGTTTAGTCCTGGTTTAGTCCTAGTTTAGACCTGGTTTAGTCCTGGTTTAGTCCTAGTTTAGACCTGGTTTAGTCCTGGTTTAGTCCTAGTTTAGAACTGGTTTAGTCCTGGTTTAGTCCTGGTTTGGTCCTGGTTTAATTCTGCTTTGGACCTGGTTTAGTCCTGGTTCAGTCCTGGTTTAATTCTGCTTTGGACCTGGTTTAGACCTGTTTTTGTTTTTTTCTGTCCTTCAGTGGGTCTTTTTTAGGATCCAGACCTGAGGAACAGGAGGATCTGGTTTCGATTCTCATTTTCATATCGATTTGTGATTTTTGATTCTTTTGACTCGTCTCAGGTCTCAGGATTTGTTTAAATGTGAGAGCAGGTTTTATTTACACAATCACCCCAGTGCAGCGTGGGACAGGACGGTTTACATGTTGTCCCTGTCCCTGTCATGTCCCTGTCATGTCCCTGTCATGTCCCTGTCATGTCTGTCCTGTCCCTGTCCTGTCATGTCCCTGTCCCTGTCACTGTCCTGTCCTGTCCCTGTCATGTCCTGTCCTGTCTGTCCCTGTCATGTCTGTCCTGTCCTGTCCTGTCCCTGTCCCTGTCATGTCCCTGTCCCTGTCATGTCAGTGTCCCTGTCCTGTCCCTGTCCTGTCCCTGTCCTGTCCTGTCAGTGTCCTGTCCTGTCCTGTCCCTGTCCTGTCACTGTCATGTCCGTGTCCCTGTCCTGTCCCTGTCCTGTCCCTGTCCCTGTCCCTGTCCTGTCCGTGTCCCAGTTTCCAGTGTGACATTTGGAGCAGGGGGAGGGGGCATTAATCAGCGCCGATGAGAGAATCAGGAAATGTCAGTGAGTCTGAACTGGACACAAATACACCACATACACAACAGATCACACACACACACACACACACACACCGTACACACACACACACACACACCACACACACACACACACACACACACACACACACAGAGCAGTGAGAGCGTCACGTGTCGGGACAGACCCACTTCACTCCGGTCTGTCCTGGTTCTGGTGTAAACGGTCGTAGGTTCAGTTCGGTCGTTTTATTCGCACTCGTAGGTAAATTTGTTTTGCAGATTTGAGCAGCAGGTCCCCACTTTTCACATTTCACATTTCACTCATCCACATTATGAACAATAAACACAAATATCAAGTCAGTCCCACCAACGACTGATCAACGGACACAAAAATGAAAGTGTGTTTATCAGACGGAGTCCGACTGCCCAACCTCAACTCAAACATCCATGTACCATCTTTATTTTAATTAATTAATTTATTTTTTTATTAGTAGACCTCACCTGACTACTGTATTTATTTACATATAACTGTGGGTTACAGTCTAATCTTGACACTTGTTATTATTTGTTTCAGTGTAAATTGCCTGTTATTTTGTACTTTTGGCAATAAAGTTCTAAAAAAAAAAACCACAAACAAAAACACAATTACAAAATAAAGTGTTAAAGCTCCAGAGCAGAAGGGTTTGATCCATAAATAAATCCATCCATCATGCTTGACTAAAAACACAATCAAAATTAAATATAAAGAAAGTATAAGATTTTTACAAGACAAATTTACTAGAATCGATAAATAAATAGATCAGAGTTTATTCATAAATACAACAGCAGATGGAACAAAGCTCCTTTTAAATCATTTGTTTTAGATCTTGGGATGAAAAGCCTCAGACCAAAGGAAAGAAGCTGAAACTCTGAGTTTAGAGACTCTTTAAAAACTGTGAGTGTCCTGAGTCCAGAGAGTCCAGCAGCTCTGAGGAGGAACAATCACCAAACTCTCCCGTTTAACGACGGATTCAGGGAGTTGTTGTTTTTAGAGACGCTCCAAACCATGAGACCAGTGAAAAAGTTAAAACTGATTCAATTTTTCACTTGTTCTGAACACAGACGCTCAGAGCATCGACCATTTTGACTCACTCCACTCTTTGGCAAAGTTTGGACCAATCAAAACTGTGGTGAGGTTCTTCCAGAAAACTCAGGCTTAGTCAGGAAATGTGTTTTGTGCTTTATCGTGCTAAAAAAAAAGGTGCCAAACGTGAGTGGAAAAATATTTACAGTGGTTCAGTGGAAAAAAAAGTTAAAGTTTGATTCAAACGAACTAAAATGAGTTTTTGTTACATTTCCCTTTAAGTCGCGCAGCGTTTGCTCCCTGGTTTATAGACGTGCAGGACGGGCGACGTTTTCATCTGCAACCACATCGCAAAACGCATCATCCGCCCGCGCTTCATTTACAACCACAGTTTTTGACCAGTTTTCAAAACTGCACCCGCCCACCGCCGCCCGCCGCCGTCCGCCCGCCCGCCGTCCGCCGCCGCCCGTCCTCCCAGCGGCTCCGACCTCAGAGTTTTTTATTTGAGTAGTGAAACGGCCACACGCCTGAATTTAATTATTCTTTTTCGTCGCGTCATCCGCCCGACCCGCGGTTTAGCGGTGGAGTCCGCGGCTGTAACCTCCATCCGCGCATCTCTACTGGTTTAGTGTGATTTAAATGGACAGAACAAGAGCTTCTAAGTGTGCAGCTTTAGTCGAGACACGCAGGAGGTGTTGTGAAAATGTATTTTAATAAGTGGTTTTGGTAAGAAATGGTTCGGCGAGTGGAGCGCAGTGAAAAAGGAAACGGGCGCGTGTGTCTTCACACACTCTCCCCACAGACGGCGTTCAGAGGGACGCACCTGCACCGTCACAAAAACAGACGGAGAGACTGAGTTTGGACCAAAACAAAGTTCATATCAGACACTCGTTTTCCCAACATCATCACACAACAAATGACAGAGAAGAATGACGAAAAAAAATGAACTCTGCTGAAAAAAAACACAGAAAAACACAACTCTGAAAAAAAAAGTTTCTATGTTTTATAGTCATAAAATTCTGTGTGGTTTTATAAAACATGTGAGTCTGGAAGGTTCACGAGTCCTGAAGAGTCTGTTTAGTGTGAGGAGCTTTACGTGTGTGAGTCTGGACCTGCGTTTGTGTTTGTGGAGATGTTTGTGGAGGTGTTTGTGGAGGTGTTTGTGGAGATGTTTGTGGAGTGTTGTGGTGTTTGGAGATGTTTGTGGAGGTGTTTGTGAGATGTTTGTGGAGGTGTTTTGGAGGTGTTTGTGGAGATGTTTTGGAGTTGTTTGTGGAGATGTTTGTGGATGTTTGTGGAATGTTTTGTGGAGGTGGAGGTGTTTGTGGAGATGTTTGTGGAGTGTTTGTGGAGGTGTTTGTGGAGATGTTTATGGAGGTGTTTGTGGAGGTGTTAGTGGAGATGTTTGTGGAGGTGTTTGTGGAGATGTTTGTGGAGTGTTTGTGGGAGGTGTTGTGGAGATGTTTTGGAGTGTTTGTGAGAGTGTTTGTGGAGATGTTTGTTGGAGGTGTTTGTGGAGATGTTTGGTGGAGATGTTTTGTGGAGGTGTTTGTGGAGATGTTTGTGGAGGTGTTTGTGGAGATGTTTGTGGAATGTTTGTGGAGTGTTTGTGGAGGTGTTTGTGGAGATGTTTGTGGAGGTGTTTGTGGAGATGTTTGTGGAGATGTTTGTGGGAGGTGTTTGTGGGAGGTGTTTGTGGAGATGTTTGTGGAGATGTTTGTGGGAGGTGTTTGTCGGAGATGTTTGTTGGAGATGTTGTGGAGATGTTTGTTTGTTTGGTGAGATGTTTGTGGAGATGTTTGTGGAGATGTTTGTCGGAGATGTTTGTGAGATGTTGTCGGAGATGTTTGTGGAGTGTTTGTGGAGATGTTTGTGGAGATGTTGTGGGATGTTTGTCGGAGATGTTGTTGGAGGTGTTTGTGGAGATGTTTGTTGTTTGGTGAGATGTTTTGAGATGTTTGTGGAGATGTTTGTGGAGATGTTTGTCGGAGATGTTTGTCGGAGATGTTTGTGGAGATGTTTGTTGGAGGTGTTTGTGGGAGGTGTTTGTGGGAGGTGTTTGTGGAGATGTTTGTGGAGATGTTTGTGGAGATGTTTGTGGAGATGTTTGTGGAGGTGTTGGAGGTGTTTGTGGAGATGTTTGTGGAGATGTTTGTGGAGATGTTTGTGAGATGTTTGTGGAGATGTTTGTCGGAGATGTTTGTCGGAGATGTTTGTCGGAGATGTTTGTGGGAGGTGTTTGTGGGAGATGTTTGTGGGAGATGTTTGTGGAGATGTTTGTGGAGATGTTTGTGGAGATGTTGGAGATGTTTGGAGATGTTTGTTGGAGATGTTTGTTGGAGGTGTTGGAGGTGTTGTGGAGATGTTTGTGGAGATGTTTGTGTCGTACTCGTACCTTCATGATGTCCAGCCTCTCCTCGTCGCAGCGCACAAACACGGAGGAGCAGGAGGACAGGGGCAGGGAGGTGGACAGGGTGACCGCCTCCTGGGCCAGACGGCGGGAGCGAGCGGCGCTGTTCGAGTCGCTGGCGTTCTTCACCTGAGACATGTAGTGGTAGTTCACTTTAAACAGGAGCTTCCCGTCGTCGTCCTCGCTCACCATCTCGAACGTGTCTGCGGCGCAAACACACAAACACACACACAAAAACACACAAACACACACACAAAAACACACAAAACACACACACAACACACACGTTAGAGAAATATAAAACACACTTTAAACACAGTCTCAAACGTGTCTGTGGCGCAAACACACAACAGTGTTGGAGTAACAGATTACATGTACCAGAGTTATGTAATCAGAGTACAAATGGTGAGTAACTGTATTCAGTTACAGTTACTGTTTCAGTGAGTGGTAATTGGATTACAGTTACTTTGTTGAAATAAATGGATTACACAGAGGGATTTTACTGTTTTCACATTTTGGGCTAAATCCCCCCCACCCCTTTTTTTTTTTTTCTTGGTAATTCCACTCATTGCCAGAAACTAAACCAGGTCTAAACTAGATCTAAAACCAGGTCTAAACCAGAACTAAACCAGGACTAAAACCAGGTTTAAACTAGACCTAAACTAGATCTAAACCAGGTCTAAACTAGGACTAAACCAGGATAAAAACAGGATTAACAGGACTAAATCCTGCTGTGTGGACGTGTCTCTTCATCTTTTATCAATAATATTTTTAATTTGGTTCAGTAAAGTTTGGGCTTTTTATTTTCTTTTAGCAGATAAAACAGTTTATGTTACTATTTCCTCGTCTTTGTTTCTCTACAGCAAATCAAGTAAACCAAAGTAATCAGATTACATTACTCACTTTAAGTAATTTAATGGATTATGTTACAAACTACATTTTGGTGTGTGTAATCTGTAATCTGTAGGGGATTACATTTTAAAAGTCACCTTCCCAACACTGACCCCAGAACAGTTTTAGTTTAACTCAGACTTAACTGCACGTCTCAGATCTTCTAACCGTGTTCTAGTCGTTTCTTCTCACTGACTCTTTACGTTGTGTCTGGACTGATTCCTTCAGGTTTGACGAAGCTTTAATCGTTTATTTTCAAGACGCCATTTCGCAGATCTGCCCTCGTTTTCAGAGCTTTTATTTACGGTTCTACAGTTAAAACAGTTTTCGCAGATGGAGATTGGGTGGAGTCGTGTGTCGGTAAAAGGAGGTGATGAGTGTGAAGTAAACGTCAGAGCAGTGGGAGAACATGGCCTCTGGTGTTGGGGAAGTTTAGAGTTCAGTTCAGAGTTCAGTTCAGAGTTCAGTTCAGAGTTCAGTTCAGAGTTCAGTTCAGAGTTCAGTTCAGAGTTCAGTTCAGAGTTCAGTTTAGAGTTCAGTTCAGAGTCCTGGAGGATAAACTACAGTCCTGCAAACTCAATATGAGCGTAAAGTCAAATATACAAATGATTCATGTTCGCTTCCTACATCATTTGATTTGCCGTTAATAAAAACATTTTAAACAGACTAAACGTGCCGACTGTGCTCTAATCTCCTCAACATTTTACACAATTCCACTCTGCTTCTCCTTTTTGGATGGAGCTTAAGAAAGAGAACGTCTCCATATTGTGGCCTGATTCATCAAACGGTTTTACTTCGTTTCACTTGGTGTAAACCATCTGCCCTCACAGTGTCAGGATTCGTTCACTCGACAGTAGACGGGGACTTTTATTTAACCAATCGCTGATGTTTGATCGTGACGTATAATGCTCCACTAACGAGGATAACTGGTAATATTAAGCTTTTCCCAAATCCTGTAGGAAGAAGAACAATAATGTCTTTCTCCTTGATAAATTTCACCAAACTTTCTCTTTGTTCTGACTTTAAATCCTTGAGCAGCTCAGGAATCGTTGCCAACACTGAATGTCTGTCTCTTCTCTGATTGGCTGGAGCCTGAACTCACACGTCCGGGGTTTTTTCAAATCGTCTAGTGTTCAGTATTCTGATTCCTGATCTAGTCAGTGCAGACGTCTAGTTCAGTTCACATAATTGTTTATAGTTAACAGTTTGTTCATAGTTCTAAACATTAAACCAGTTAATAGTTCTTTACCAATACGCTGCTGCGAGTGATTATTTTTCAATTAAGTTTCAATAAAGCAGACAAAAAAATAAATGTCCCTTCCTCCACGACCTTGAGCTCTTTGTTGCTGCTGCTTCAGTCGCCTCCTGCTGAGTCTTTGTTTAGTTTTGTTTTGGTGATGCGGCGCTGGAGGCTCATGTTGTTGCCAGATTAAATTTTTTTCCCGCTAAACGTTGCAGCTCTTTACGTTGTGTTTATTTGGGGTTTTCACCTGAAACACTAAAGAAATCTGTCCCCTATTGGACAAAGTGAAACAGAAGCTCATGATGTTCACAGACTCCAGAATGAACGAGGTCAAAGTTTGTTCATCAGGCAGAAATACAGAGAGTTCAGCTCATGTTCGACCAAAATATGAACGTTCAGGTACAACTCTGATGGCCTCAGCCTCGTGTGGAATCAAACCTGGGACCTTTTATCTGTGAGGCTCCAACATGCTGCCCTGGGTTTAGGACTAAACTAAAGACACAGATTTCGAGCTAAGACAAGAAACACACGAGTTTAGTGTTTCTGCTGAGTAAGAACATCTCTGGTTCTTCAGACGTGCTCCTCTAACCCTCCATCCACAGCAGAAGAATAAACATGTTTGTGTCAGAGTTTTTTTCCTCCGTGTCCCTCAGAGCAGTTCTGAGTCTCTTCTGTGTGACTGAAGAGACAGTGACAGTGTCCCGCCTCCAGGGGACAGAGACACTTCAGGACATCACAGAAAAGACAGGTCTAAATCTACACACACGTTTATTTTGGTTTAAAGGAGCGGAGTGTGTTCTGCCTCCGACTGTTTAAAAAAAGCTCCTACAGATGTGACCCTGTGACTCCAGCGCCTCCAAAGTTCTCCTTAAAACTTACATTAGATCTAAACACGTGTCTCGTATCTGGGGACACGTGGGTCAGGTTCAGGTTTAAGGAATCTAAAAATCTAAATCTAAAAACGTTTCCTTTAACCTGGAGCGGGTAAATGAAGTGTATTTGTAAATAAATGTTTTCTTCTTTACCGAACTGCAGCTTCTTCATGACGGCGACGTACTTCTCCTCCAGAGAGCGAAGGAGCGACTGAGGTTTGGGACGACTCGACGCTTTTCTGGAACATTCCACCAACTTCCTCTCTGGAAAACACAGGATCAGATGATAAACGGTAAAATATCCAGAATCAATATCCTGGCGGAGGCTGGTGGTGTTTTGGTGGTGTTGGTGTTGTTGTTTGGTGGTGGTGTTGGTGGTGTGTTGGTGTTGGTCTTACCCTGGTGGGCCTGGCGGTTGGTGTTGGTGGTGGTGGTGGTGGTGGTGTGGTGGTGGTGTTGGTGGTGTGGTGGTGGTGTGGTGGTGTGGTGGTGGTGTGGTGGTGGTTGGTGGTGGTGTTGGTGGTGGTGTTGGTGGTGGTGGTGGTGGTGGTGGTGTGGTGGTGGTGGTGGTGGTGGTGTGGTGGTGTGGTGGTGGTGGTGGTGGTGTTGGTGGTGGTGGTGGTGGTGGTGGTGTGTGGTGGTGTGGTGGTGGGTGGTGTGGTGGTGGTGTTGGTGGTGTGTGGTGGTGTGGTGGTGTGGTGGTGGTGGTGGTGGTGTTGTTGTGGTGGTGGTGTTGGTGGTGGTGGTGTGTTGGTGGTGTGGTGGTGGTGGTTGGTGGTGGTGGTGTTGGTGGTGGTGTTGGTGTTGGTGTGGTTGGTGGTGTGGTGTGGTGGTGTGTGTTGGTGGTGGTGGTGGTGGTGGTTGGTGGTGGTGGTGGTGGTGGTGTGGTGGTGTGTGTGGTGGTGGTGGTGGTGGTGGTTGGTGGTGGTGTGGTGGTGTGGTGGTGGTGGTGTTGGTGGTGGTGTGTGGTGTGGTGGTGGTGTGGTGGTGGTGGTGTGTTGGTGGTGGTGTGTGGTGGTGGTGGTGGTGGTGGGTGTGGTGGTGGTGGTTGGTGGTGTTGGTGGTGTGTTGGTGTGTGGTGTGGTGGTGGTGGTGTGGTGGTGGTGTGGTGTGTGGTGGTGGTGGTGGTGGTGGTGGTTGGTGGTGGTGTGGTGGTGGTGGTGGTGGTGGTGTGGTGGTGGTGGTGGTGGTGTGGTGGTGGTGTTGGTGGTGGTGGTGGTGTGGTGGTGGTGTGGTGTGTGGTTGGTGGTGGTGGTGGTGGTGGTGTGGTGGTGGTGGTGGTGGTGTGGTGGTGGTGTTGGTGTGTGGTGGTGGTGGTGGTGGTGGTTGGTGGTGTGGTGGTGTGTGTGGTGGTGGTGTTGGTGGTGTGTTGGTGGTGGTGTGGTGGTGGTGTGGTGGTGGTGTGGTGGTTGGTGGTGGTGTTGGTGGTGGTGTGGTGGTGGTGGTGGTGGTGGTGGTGGTGGTGTGGTGGTGGTGGTGTGTGGTGGTGGTGTTGGTGGTGTGGTGGGTTGGTGGTGGTGGTGGTGGTGGTGGTTTGGTGGTGGTGTTGGTGGTGTTGGTGGTGGTGGTGGTGTTGTGGTGGTGTTGGTTGGTGGTGTTGGTGTGTGGTGGTGTTGGTGTGGTGGGTGGTGTTGGTGGTGGTGGTGGTGGTGTTTGGTGGTGGTGTTGGTGGTGGTGTGGTGGTGTGGTGGTGGTTGGTGGTGTTGGTGGTGGTGGTGGTGGTGTTGGTGGTGTGGTGGTGGTGGTGTGGTGGTGGTGGTGTGGTGGTGGTGGTGTGTGGTGGTGGGTTGGTGTGTTGGTGGTGGTGTGGTGGTGGTTGTTGGTGTGGTGTGTTGGTGTTGTTGGTGTTGTTGGTGGTGTTGTTGGTGTTGTTGTGGTGTTGGTGGTGGTGGTGGTGTTGGTTGGTGTGGTGGTGTTGGTGGTTGGTGGTGGTGTGGTGGTGGTGTTGGTGGT
>NW_026571404.1:982877-1035377 GCF_026225935.1 Boleophthalmus pectinirostris | reverse complement strand
TTTGAACCTGAAACTCCCCTCTGAACTTGAATCCATGTTCTTATCATGTTTCCTCGTCGCACACACACCTGGACTCGTGTTTGTTTAAGTGACTCTTTATTCTGAGTCTGTCTCCAAACGCTCTGTTCCACCTTGTGATGTCAAAAAAACACAGTGTTAAAAACACAGTGGAGCACTTCCTGTATCACCACATGATGACATCACAAGGTGGAACAGAGTGTTTTCAGTTTGAGAGAAGAAGTCGCACAAATGTTTCTCCTTCTCACTCTCCACAAACTTTAAAGTCCTTTCACCTGACGAGTCCACGGTTTGTATCCTTCACTGTCTCCTTTCCTAGTTTCCTTTCCTAGTTTCCTTTCCTCGCTCGGAGTCGTGTGTCAGAACAGGACAAAGAGGAACGGACTGAAAATGGGACGTTTGACAAATTTAGAAGAATCAAAATCAGGTTTAGGCCCAGAGTAAAGCTCCACGTCCCACTGCTCTTCTCTCCCACTAAAAACACTCCGATCCACCTGGTGATGTCACCATGTGGTGATACAGGAAGTGCTCCACTGTGTTTTTAAAGTCCACACACCTTCACTAGAATCATGTGGATCGTTTCAGTTGTGGAGTCACGGATCTCGACTGAACTAAAGGGAAAAGGAGCTGAGAACTTGGAAACTACCACTTGATGACATCACAAGGTGGAACAGAGTGTTTGGAGTAATAGATACAGTTACAGACTCAGAATAAAGAGTCACTCCAACAAACACAAGTCCAGCTCTGTTTGAGTCATGTTCTAATGTTCCTCGTCACAATCAGTCATGTTCTAAACGTTCTGGAGAACAGTAATGACCACAGAACGTCCTCCAGCACAGACCCCCACGTCCTCCAGCACAGACAGCCCCACGTCCTCCAGCACCTCCCACGTCCAGCACAGACCCCACGTCCTCCAGCACAGACCCCCACGTCCTCCAGCACAGACCCCCACGTCCTCCAGCACAGACCCCCACGTCCTCGTCCACGTCCTCGTCCACGTCCACGTCCTCGTCCACGTCCTCGTCCACGTCCTCGTCCACGTCCTCGTCCACGTCCACGTCCTCGTCCACGTCCTCGTCCACGTCCTCGTCCACGTCCTCGTCCTCGTCCACGTCCTCGTCCTCGTCCACGTCCACGTCCACGTCCACGTCCTCGTCCACGTCCCTCTCCTCTGGGCAGAGCGTCAGAGAACAGGTCCCTGAAGAGTCTTAGTCTCCGTTCAGACTGCAGGTTTAACGCTCAATTCAGATTTTTTGGTGAAATCCGATGTTTTTTCGAGCTCGTTCACATTTCCAGTTAAATGTGACTTGTATGTGACTCCAGTGTGAACATTAAACGGCCCAAAAGTGTCCCACATGTGACACTGGAGACACGACGACGTCAACCGCAGCGAGCGTCTCTGTGTTTACACAAGTTGAACAAACATGGACGCAGCATCGAGCACCTGGAGATTTTAAAGTTCCTCTCGTACCGGAGCCACAACATGAACAACTGACTTGTTTTAAGGAGGAGATTGAGAAGGAGAAGGAGCAGGTTTTTGGTGGTGGTGTTTTGTGGTGAGTGGAGATGTGCTTCACTTCAGTCACATGGATCATGAACAGTTTTCTCTACTTCAGTGCAGAATAGTGACGTTTGTGTCTTGTTGATGACGTGTAGGTGGATGAATGTGACCTGACTGTTCACACTCAAGTCACATGTTAAAGATCAGATATGGATCAGTTTCAGGAGCACAGATCCAAGTGTCCTGGTCACATGTGAAAACATCAGATCTGTGTGGTTCAGACATTAAAAGATCAGATACAGGAACATAGGGATGAAAAATCTGATTTGGGAAACTTCAGGTGCATCTGAACGTAGACTAAATGTCAGAGGAGACGAGGCGTCGCTCAGGTTATGATCCACGTCCAGAGACAAAACAGAGACCTGAGACACAGAGACGCTCTGACCTGAAGCTCTGACCTGAAGCTCTGACCTGAAGCAGAGACAAGAGGCTCCCAGAGAGAGAAAAGGAAGGGAGAAAAGGGGAGAGGATGTGACAGAGGAAGAGTTCTGATATGAGATTTGCCACTGGCTGATCTAACAAGTCCTGGTTCAGTCCTGGTTCAGTCCTGGTTCAGTCCTGGTTCAGTCCTGGTTCAGTCCTGGTTCAGTCCTGGGTCAGTCCTGGTCAGTCCTGGGTCAGTCCTGGTTCAGTCCTGGTTCAGTCCTGGTTCAGTCCTGGTTCAGTCCTGGTTCAGTCCTGGGTCAGTTCTGGTTTAAGTGCTTTAGTGTTCTGTTTTTCTGGTCTTGATGCTTCTCAAGTCACTCACATTTTAACCTCATTCAGACCAGAGCTCTTAATGCATCTGTGTGTTTCCTCTGTTCTATTTTCTCTCTCTGTCTCTGTCTTCCGGACATTTGCTCTAAAAGCCTCTCCTCTTCCTCCTCCTCCTCTTCCTCCTCCTCTTCCTCTTCTCTCCTCCTCCTCTTCCTCCTCCTCTTCTCTCCTCCTCTTCCTCTTCTCCTCCTCCTCTCCTCCTCCTCTCCTCTCTCCTCCTCTCCTCCTCTTCTCTCCTCTCTCCTCCTCTCCTCCCTCCTCCTCCTCCTCTCCTCCTCCTCTTCCTCCTCCTCTTCTCCTCCTCCTCCTCCTCCTCTTCCTCCTCCTCTTCCTCCTCCTCTTCCTCCTCCTCTTCTCCTCTCCTCCTCTTCCTCCTCCTCTCCTCCTCTCCTCCTCTTCCTCTCTCCTCTTCCTCCTCCTCTTCCTCCTCCTCCTTCTCCTCCTCCTCTCCTCCTCCTCTTCCTCCTCCTCTTCCTCCTCCTCTTCCGTTCAGACCTCCAGGCTCTTCTTTGGACCAGTGAAATCCCAAGTCTCTGGACATGTTTAAAATGTGAACTGAACTGAAAATGTTTGATTCTGAAACCAGGACTTGAACCCAATTCATGGTCGTTCATTAAATCGTCTGAAGAGTGTTGACAGATTTTGTGACTCTGCGTTGAAGCAGCGCAGACGATCAGAGCTGTGATTGGTCGGCTCAACGTCGTCTCTACACACATTTCCTGTTCTCCAGTTTCACGCTTCATTTCGTTACATGAAATTCAGTTTTAAGTCGTCGCCTCCTGGTGGTGTGGAGGTGAATCACTTGGCGGCGCAAAGACCTCGACACAGATCCATAAATCAAAAACGACAGTGACAAGATGACGGCCTTAAACCAGGACTAAACCAGGACTAAACCAGGACTGAACCAGGACTGAACCAGGACTGAACCAGGACTGAACCAACAGTTTGAAGCAGAATGTTTTGTCTCCGTTTCTTCTCTTCACACTGAGCTGCAGATGTGTCTGTGCTCAGTGAAGTTTGTGTAAATGACCTGATGTGACGTGAGTCTGAGTCTGTGACGTCACCAGTTCAGCTCCAGTCAAATGAAGCTCACTGAGGCTGTTGGTTACAGGAGAATCTGGAGTCAGGCTCTAAATGAGAAGGATTTTCTGACGGACAAAGGTTTTGTTTACACGAGAACGTTTCTGAGTAAAAACGACTAAATATTTGATGTAAAGTGTCTTTTGTTTTGACGGTGACGGTGTTTTGTGTCTTAAAAACACAAAAATCTGAAACCAAAAGAGTCCAGAGTGGAAAAGTTGAATAGACTCACTGTAGCATTTCTTTCTACATTGACCAAGACACAAAACTCTGGACACATGAGCTCAGGTCGTGTCCATGTTTACATCACACACAAACCTGACACACACACACACACACACACACACACAAACCTGACACACACACACACACACACACACAATCCAATTCACACACTTTTGTGTCTCCGTCTGCAGCAGTTTTCCTCCTGAAAACACTCGACTGAACCACAAAGAAAAAGTGAAAACGTGACGACACTTTTGTGTTTTCAGTTCAGACCCTCGTCATATAAAATAAATTTCACACAAACAATCAGTGTGTGTGTGTGTGTATCAGGATGTGTGTGTGTGTGTGTGTATCAGGATGTGTGTGTGTGTGTGTCTCAGGATGTGTGTGTGTGTGTGTGTGTGTGTGTGTGTGTGTATCAGGATGTGTGTGTGTGTGTGTGTATCAGGATGTGTGTGTGTGTGTGTGTCTCAGGATGTGTGTGTGTGTGTGTGTGTGTGTGTATCAGGATGTGTGTGTGTGTGTATCAGGATGTGTCAGGATGTGTGTGTGTGTGTATCAGGATGTGTGTGTGTGTGTGTGTCTCAGGATGTGTGTGTGTGTGTGTGTCAGACTGGAGGTGATTCTGGTGGATTTGAGGTGTTTTCATATTTCTGCTTCTGTCTCCATCCGTCTGACACCACACATCCCTCCCTCCATTCCTCCATCCATCCCCCCCTCTCTCCCTTTCTCTCCCTCCTCCCTCTTCTCTTCCTCTCTTCCTCTTCTCTTTCTCTCTCCACACAAAGACATCAGATACAACAACACATTATCTCCATGGCAACAACAAAAGCGCCGCTCTCCTCCTCCTCCTTCTCTCTCTCTCTCCTTCTGTTTGTATCGTCTGTTTCCTCTTCTTTCTATCTCTCTCTCTTATCTTCCTCTCATCCTTCCTTTCTTCCTCCTCCCCCATCGTTTAATATCCCGTTTCTGTCTCTCTCCTCTCATCATCTCTCCTCTTTTCTCCCTTCTCTTCTCTCTCTCCATCTCCTTCTTTACCTCTACCTCCTTTTTTCACTTCCATTTCTCTCCTTGTCTCTCACTTCTTGTATCTCTCTTCTCCCTCTCTCACCTTCCTTCCATCCTTCCTCTTTCTGCCTCCTCCCTCCATTTTTAATATCCCCGTTTCTGTCTTGTCCTCCTCCCTCTCTCCTCTTTCCTCCCTTCTTCTCTCTCTCCATCTCCTTGTATCTCTGTCCACCCTTCTCTCTCCCTCTCCTCCCTTCTTTACCTCTACTGCCCCCACCCCTCCTCTACCTATCCTCCCTTCTTTGTTTCCTCTTCTATCTCCCTCTCTTATCTTCCTTCCTTCCATCCTTCCTTTCTGCCTCCTCCCCCCATTTTTAATATCCTTTTTTTACCTCCACTCTCTCTCTCTTTCCTTCTTTACCTCTACTGCTCCCACTCCTCCCTCCTCTCCTCCTTTCTTTCACTTCCATTCCTCTCTTCTCCTCGTCTCGCACTTCTTGTATCTCTCTATCCACCCTCTCCTCTTCTTTCTATCTTTCCATCTTCTGCCTCCTCCCCCCATCGTTTAATATCCTGTTTGTGTCTCTCCTCTCATCATCTCTCCTCTTTCCTCCCTTCTTCTCTCCCTCCATCTCCTTTAATCTCTGTCCGCCCTTCTCCCTCGCTCTCCTCCCTTGTTTACCTCCTCTCCCTCTCTCTCTACCTTTCCTCCCTTCTTTGCCTCCTCATCTATCTCTCTCTCTCATCTTCCTTCCATCCTTCCTTCCTTTCTGCCTCCTCCCCCCATTCTTTAATATCCTGTTTCTATCTCTCCTCTTTCCTCCCTTCTTCTCTCTCCCTCCATCTTATTGTATCTCTGTCCACCCTTCTCCCTCGCTCTTCCCTTCTTCACCTCCATTCTCCTCTCTCTCCTTTCCTTCTTTACCTCTACTGCCCCCACCCCTCCCTCCTCCTCTCCCTCTCTCTCTACCTCCCCTCCTTTCTTTCACTTCCATTCCGCTCTCTCACTTCTTGTATCTCTCTATCCACCCTCTCTCGTCTTCCTCCCATCCTTCCTTTCTACCTCTTCCCTACATTCTTTAATATCCTGTTTCTATCTCTCCTCTTCTCCTCCTTCCTCCTCTCTCCTCCCTTCTTCTTCTCTCCCTCCACCCCTCTCTTTCTCTCCTCCCTTCTTTCCTTCTTTACCTCTACTGCCCCCACCCCTCCCTCCTCTCCCTCTCTATCCTCCTTTCTTTCACTTCCTTTCCTCTCTCTCCTCTTCTCCTTGTCTCACTCTTCTTTCTTCTATCTCTCTGTCCACCCTCCCTCTCTCTTCTCTCTCTCCATCTCCTCGTCTTCTTTCCGTTTCTCTCGCTCTGTTATGCAACACACGGTCCTCCCACGTCTGCTCCGTCCACCGCCGTGTTCCACCAGCCCGACGACCGGCCCGCGCCTCCTCCTCCATCCCTCCCTCCATCCCTCCATCCCTCTCTCTCTCTCTCTCTCTCCATCCCTCCCTCCCTCCTCCAAAAACACACCAGGATTCCTGCATGTTCCACACACATTTTCCCTCCTCGTATCCAGGCGACGGCGGGAGCCTCTCGCCGGAAACACGGGGATTTTTTTAGAGCCCGATTTCACCGCGACTGAAATAACGCCGAGAACGGGAGGAAGAAGAGGAGGAAGAGGAGGAAGAGGAACAGGAGGAGGAGGACGGAGAGATTCTAGACGCGGAAAATGAGCTAAAAACGTCTGAAATATCCACGAGCGAACAGGAATTTACAAAGAAATAACGGAAATAAAGGACGGTTTGCATTCAGAACGTGGAGGATTTTTCCCAAACCAGGAATTCCAATGTTTTTCAGGGACAAGTGGGAGAGCAGAGAGGAGCAGGAGCCCAGGGAGCGATTTTACACTCAAAACCAAAAGGAAATCTTGATACAAAACAGTTTGACAACAATTTAACACGGCGGTTTGTCAGATATTTCCCAAAACTGACTCAAAAACGTCTCAAATTTGCAGAAAAATCGTAAAAATTCACCGTTTCTGGTTGACGTATTTGCAAAAAAACCCATCAGATTTTCATTTTTTTTAAAGTATCAAAGATCTAAAAAGGCGACAGCTTCGTTTGAACTCGATGTTTACAGTTTTCAGAGACGGACTGACAGGAGAATCCCATCGAGGAGCTGTCAGTTCACACGAGGAACCACACGAGGGACGTTAAATATTGGAAAATGAATCACTAGATCTGCATTACCTCATTTAAACCGTCCGGATCGGATTGAAAACCAAACCAGCCTGCGCCAAAACCTCATTATTATTATATTTCTGTTATTATAAGTCAAGAAGTTCTGCAGTTTTCTGATGGACAAACGTGGATTAGAATGTTTTGGTTGAACGCGAATGACGTGAGATTTGTGGAAAAAAGACAAAATTATTAACAAACTCTAGATTTTGTAAAACTGGGATTGTTTTAAATGACTCGAAAACTTGTGGGAAAGCAAAATGAGAAAACAAGATTTTATGAAGACGCAAACAAACTGAAATATTTGAAAAAAGGAAAAAACTGAGGACCCGGTGATGAAAAACACCAGACCTCAGACTCGGCCAAGAACTACAGATCTGATCGTTTTGAAGATTTTAAAACTGGAAATGAAACTGTCTCCAAACATTTATTGTGTTTGTGAAACGACAAGGAGCTGATTTTTTGTGACTGTAACAGAAAACGGACACAGAATCAAACTTTTTTTAAACTGAAAATGGCGAAAAGGCTCATTCCGGATTAAGATTTAAGAAACGAGGAGTTTGATTTTTGGAGAATTGAAAGGTGAAATGGAAGCTGAGATCTGCAGACTGGACGCTCCGACGACGCTGGAGCGAGAGTGAAACGTCCCGACCTGGAGGAGACTCGTGGACGTTTGAGATGTTTGGTCCAAACGGCCTGAATCGAGTCGTGAAGCTGAAGCTGCTTTTTCAAATTAAAAAACTCAAATCCAAAAGGAGACGATAAGGACGAGAGCATGAGTTAAACACTCCGGGTAAGACGAGTTCTGCTCTGTTTGTTTGAGAAGAATTAAAGGTTTGAGGTGTCGAATATTTATTTAAACCTCAACTTCACTTTATCAAATATTTCTGTAAGAACAAAGTCTGGACACCAGTGAAGGGTTCAAGTGTTTAGTGTCAGAGCGAGATTCAGAGCAGAAACTTAACACCACCCACCCCCAGCGTCGCCCGCCCGGGGCCCGTCGCCCGCCCGGGGGCCCGTCGCCGCCCGGGGCCCGTCGCCCGCCCGGGGCCCGTCGCCCCGCCCGGGGGCCGTCGCCCGCCCGGGGGCCCGTCGCCCGCCGGGGCCCGTCGCCCGCCCGGGCCCGTCGCCCGCCCGGGGCCCGTCGCCCGCCCGGGGCCCGTCGCCGCCCGGGGGCCCGTCGCCCGCCCGGGGCCCGTCGCCCGCCCGGGGGCCCGTCGCCCGCCCGGGGGCAGGTCGCCCGCCCGGGGGCCGTCGCCCGCCCGGGGCCCGTCGCCCGCCCGGGGGCCCCCTGAGTCTGATCAGTGCAGCAGCAGCAGGAGGAAACTGTGCAGTTCCACATGGAGATAAAACCAGTTTAAAAGCAGAAGTGTGTGTGTTTGCTGCAGGTGTTTGTATCAGTAGCACAGGTAGGGGGCGCTCTAGCACTAAAGATCTAAACTTTACACACAAGGAAATCCAGGCGTCCAAAGAAGGAAAAGTCCAAAGGCGACGTGTTTGGATCTTGATCAGACTTTTCCTTCTCTGGACGCCTGGGCCTCGTTGGGTCTAAAGTTTAAAAAGATTGAACTGGAATATTAAAGGAGTTTAAATGTTTGGAGACTTTCAGACCCAAATGATCAGGGACAAACGTGAGTAAAACTCAAACTTTAAAAGACTTTTAAATGAACAGAGTCTCTGTCCTGAGGGTCAGAGGTCACACAGAGACTCAGTCTGACAAAGGTCTGGACCTGGACAGTCCTGGTCTGGACCAAATGGTTTTTACAGAACATTTAGTATTGTGTAGTTCTCCAGTCCTCAGAGTGTCTGTACATATATATGTAAATATAAATATAAATGTATATATGTTGTATATGGACCATGGTGCAGCTCTGAGTCTGTAGTTTAAATGTTATAGAAGATTTTGACAGTATTTTTCTTTACAGTCTAGGTGTTTGTTGAATCTCTTCAGTTGGACGAGCGTGTGGATGGACGAGCGGGTGAACAGATGAGCACGTGGACCATGGGGCGAACAGTTCTGACCCTTCAGGACGTCACAGACCTGGAGCTGAAGGAGGAGCAGGAGGAGTCCATCTTGGCGCTGCTCGGAATTGTGGGAACTTTCCTCAACCTGTTTGTCATTGTCTTTGTTTATATCTACACCACCCTCTGACCCCAAATACTACAAATACTACGAATACTACAAGTACTACAAGTACTACTACATCTACACCACCCTCTGACCCCAAATACTACAAATACTACGAATACTACAAGTACTACAAATACTACTACATCTACACCACCCTCTGATGCTGATACTACATCATGTTCCAAATTATTCTTCAACTTGTGTCTAAGTGTCACAAATGTCAATGTTTTATTTTCCAGTGGTTCTGGTGGTTTTGTGTCTCAGGTTCTTTGGTGAAATCTCAGACTCTTGAGTCGATGAGTTTTTCAGGTGAATCCAGTAAAAGAAAAACTTCTTCAGAAGGACGTTGTTCATTATTAAACAGATCAACATTTTCAGACACATGAGAAAGAAAAAGGATCTAGAGCTGAAAAGTGTGACAGAGTTGAACCTTGGACGAGGTTTGAAAACCTTCGATATTTCAGAAAACTGAGTCGTGATGGAGAATCTGAAGACATTTGTCTCTGTCTCTGACACGGATTCGTGCAGATAAAGACACGATGAAGAAAGTTTGTGTCAGACAAATCCACAGGATTAAAAGAGCAGCAGATGAAACAGTGTCACAAAGCAGCAGACAGGGGTTTGAAGCTGCTGGAGCCTCTGGAGTCCTGAGAACATCCAGGTTCCTCAGGATCCTCCAGAGGCTGGAGGTTCTACATAAACCTTCTATTCAGACACAATTAAACAAAGATCATGAGCAGAAACGGCTCCAGAACGTCCAGAAACACATGAAGACTCTTTTTCAAAGTGCTCAGCTCGGCTCCTTTAGGCTCCATGAAGGTGTGAACATGACGTCTGTAAAGTGTGTGGAGCTTCTGACCGACCGACCCCATCCTCCCCTGACCTCAACCCTCCTGAGAACCTCTGGAGCCTCCTGAAGCCAAAGATCTGAGGGCAGGAGGCAGGTCACCTCCAAACAGAAGCTCTGGAGGAGATCCTGACCTGATCCTGGGAATAAACTCAAACAGAAACTCTCCAAAATCTCCCGAGTTCAATGGATCCAAGAAATGTGAAGCTCCTTAAATAAAAGCTCCTGTGTTCAGATGTTTGGACTGAAAGAGTTTTGGATTTCAGTCAAATGTTAAAGCTTCAAACTGAAAAACAAACACACGACCACTTCAGTTTTTTACAGCAGGAACAGAGTTTAAACTCTGAAGAATCATCTGGAGGATTTGAAGTTTTTATTTTTATAAAAATCTTGTTCTCATTGAGGTTTGTTCAGGAACATTTCAAATGTTCTAAAAACGTGAAAATGTTGATGACGTCATTTAGATCGACAACGAAAAATATAATTTGCATAATAATTTGGAACAAAGAGTAATACTACAAATACTACTACAACTACTGCAAATACTACATGTGTACCACCCTCTGACGCCACATACTACTAATACTACAAATACTACTACACAACTGACCACCCTGACGTCCAGTACTACAACTACAACTACAACTACAACTACACACAAAGCTATGACCTTAAATACTTCTGATACTACAACTGCTACTGCACCAGCCAAGGCCTCCACTACTACTACTGCAAATACAACAGAGACTACTGCAAATACAACAGAGACTACTGCAAATACAACAGAGTACTGCAATACTGGAGGATCAGCCATGACGAAAAAACTGAGGGTTGGACGGAAAAAGACAAGATTTAAAGAGACAAACTTTTCCAACAAAGACAAAAGTCCAGACTCAAACTGGACGAGAGTTTGGGGAAAATCTGAATCTTTTTGGAGGTAAAAACAAAGTTAAGACGAGATCTGAACTGAACTAAATGTTACTGGATTTTTA
This sequence comes from Boleophthalmus pectinirostris, assembly GCF_026225935.1. Lineage (NCBI taxonomy): Eukaryota > Metazoa > Chordata > Actinopteri > Gobiiformes > Gobiidae > Boleophthalmus > Boleophthalmus pectinirostris. The sequence continues at coordinate 1,024,532 of NW_026571404.1, read as the reverse complement.
TTCTGTGTATTTTTTAAACTAACAAACAAAACTAACGTCAGGATTTAGAGTCGAGTCGTGTCACTCGTGTGTTCACATATTTAAAGATCTGTGTGTAATTTACTCAAGACCTTTTTAAAGACTTTTCTAAACGCCCATGATCAGGTCAAGTGTTTCTGACGCTCTGAAGCCATACGGACACACACACACACACACACACACACACACACACACACACACACACACACACACACACACACACACACACACACACACACACACACACACACACACTTACACACACACACACACACACACACACACACACATTTAAACACACACACACACACACACACACACACACACATACACACACACATTTAAACACACACAGGTTTAAAGTGTGTGACAAATGTTTAAAAAGGTCCAAATTTAAAAAGAATTAAACTTGTATGATTTTTTTTTTTTTCCAGTTTAGTGAAAGTGGATTGTGAGGAGATCAAAGTGCAGCTGTAAAACTCTCAGAGCCACGAAGCTGCGGCTGCGGCGTCTGGACAGGGACTTTTATTCTGAAGGACTCATGCTTTTATTATGACGAGGAGAAACACTTTTATTGTGAAGGAGAAGCCAGGCGCCGCAGCCGTGACCCGAGCAGATAACAGGAAGTTCAGTGTGAAGACTCAGAGTTCAGTCTCGGTTCAGTCTGCAGCCTGAAGTGACACAATCTGATTTTTTTCTCTTTCTGATCTTTTACTGACGACGTCTGAACCAAACAGACCCGATTTTTACAAATGTGACTCAGGACGTTTGGATCTGTGCTCCTAAAACACAAACAGATCTAATCTTTAACATGAGACTCCAGTCTGAACGGGTTTAGACCTGGTTTAGACCTGGTTTAGTAGACCTGGTTTAGACCTGGTTTAGTCCTGGTTTAGTCCTGGTTTAGTCCTGGTTTAGTTTAGACCTGGTTTAGACCTGTTAGACCTGGTTTAGACCTGGTTTAGTCCTGGTTTAGACCTGGTTTAGACCTGGTTTAGACCTGGTTTAGACCTGGTTTAGTCCTGGTTTAGTCCTGGTTTAGACCTGGTTTAATCCGGGTTTAGTCTAAAAATAGGTAAAAAAAAGTTGTCCGTCTCTGTCAGTTGAACTTGAGCAGTTTGTGATTTTCACTCATGACAAAAATCCCGTCTCTTCTCGGGGGATTTTTTTCCTGTAGTTCCAGTGAGTCACTGCGCCCCCTGGAGGCAGAAACAAGCAGCAACTCCTCCAGGTATTTTAACAGATCCATGTGCTCACCGTGTGTGACGAGGTCGTGTCCAGTGCACATGTGACACTTTTGGGGCGTTTAAAGTTCACACTGGAGTCACACACAAGGAGCATTTAAACTGGAAATGTGAACAACGTCACAAAAAAATATGATTTCACTAAAAAACTGAACTGCAGACTGAACATAGACTTTTACTGAATCATTTTGGTTTTTAAATGTTTAAATGTTTTTAACTTTGTTTAGAGAAACTCACCTGTGTCTGTTACTAACACCACACTTATAAACACTATATTTATTAACATGTAAATAATTTAAAGTGTGAAAAGGTCCCAGAGTGTAAATGAGCTCTGAGGTCACGAGGTCTGAGGTCACGAGGTCTGAGGTCACGAGGTCTGAGGTCACGAGGTCACGAGGTCTGAGGTCACGAGGTCACGAGGTCACGAGGTCACGAGGTCTGAGGTCCTGACAAACTCTGCATTATCTGATTATTCTCACACAGACGCCGCGGCTCAGAGGACAGTTTTACACTAATTAAGATCTAAAATAAAAGGATTAAAAGTTCACACGCTCCCTTCAAACGAGGCTCTGATCTAAACGTGAACGAGCCCAAACCTTCTGCTTCACTCACAGTTTCAGATCTGAGAGTTTTGTGAACAGGAAACACTTGGGAGCGTCTCTGGAGCTCGGAGATTCTGGTTTAAATAATAAAACGTGAACATAAAGAGTTGGATGAATAAATGAAGCAGGCAGTGGGCTTCAGTAAACGACCTCGAGCTCCGACTCAAACGTCTTTCTGTGTTTTCGGTTTGAGGATCAGAGACTCTGGACGGTTCTGGAGCCTCTGCTCAAGTTTGATTTAAAAGATTTTACTGTAAACACTTTTATAAAAATATTTAAGTTCAAATGTTCTGTGCAATAAATAAATATACTGTTTTAAAACAAGACTCCAGTCCTGCTTTAGTCCTGGTTTAGTCCCGGTTTAGTCCCGGTTTAGTCCTGGTTTAGTCCCGGTTTAGTCCCGGTTTAGACCCGGTTTAGACCCGGTTTAGACCCGGTTTAGACCCGGTTTAGACCCGGTTTAGTCCTGGTTTAGTCCCGGTTTAGACCTGGTTTAGTCCCGGTTTAGACCTGGTTGGTTCATGTGAATCGGCAGCGTAATTAAAAAGCATAAACCAGATCAACAAATGTGTAATCTTGTGTGTTGTTGTTTACATGTGTGTGTTGTTGCCGTGGTGACCTGTGTGTTGTTGTTGTTTAGGCCTGTAACGATAGTCAATAAATCAATTAATCGTACAATAACTTTTAACAAGCTCAATAACTTTTCCAGCCTCGATAAATTCTATTTGCAGTTTGTTTTCCTCGTCTCTGTCGCTCTGACTCAAACAGACTGAAAGCTTCTGTCGCTCTGACTCGTCTCGTTTAACAAGACTCATGACGCTTGAACCAACGTGGACATGAGTGTGACCTGAGTGTGACCTGAGTGCAGAAAGCACCACTGTGAGTGCGGTGAACATGAAGCCTCAACACAAGCGCCGCTGCCAGAGACAAAACACAGAGACAAAACACAGAGACAAAACACAGAGACAAAAACACAGACAAACCACAGAGACAAAACACAGAGACAAAACACAGAGACAAAACACAGAGACACAAACACACAGAGACACAAAACACAGAGACACAAAACACAGAGACAAACACAGAGACAAAACACAGAGACAAAACACAGAGACAAAACACAGAGACAAAACACAGAGACAAAACACAGAGACAAAACACAGAGACAAAACACAGACAGAGTTCATCTCCGAGAGACAAAACAAGTCACGATGTCGAAGCGACACTGGTGAGTGTTACACGTCTCAACAGACACGTGGGTCAAATACAGTGAAACGCAAACGACGAGAAGAAACGTCTCAAACCCCAACAGCCGATATAAACCCAAACCCGAACAACACAACAAGCCCCGCCCCCAAAATCCACTGAAATCCCACAAGACTCAGACACGACACCAGACAGAACAGAGACTCACTCAGAGACAAACAGGATCCTGAGTCTCGGTTCATACGAACATTTAAATAATCAAAATGACGAGGCCACAGCAGCAGGAACAGACGAGACACAATATTCCCACGTAAATCAACGACTAAAATCACTTTACGGGAAACTTTGTTACAGAGACTTAATATTCCATTTTATTTAATACTTTGGTTGTGTTTGGTTCAGCGATGGTTTATTCAAGTGTATTTTTGTGAACACGTCCTCGCTGAGACACATTAGACTGGTCCTGTGTTAAGTCGGTTTTATTTAGGCCTGTTGTTGTTGTTTGTCTTACATTTCTGTGTTAAATGTTTTTAGAAAGTCAAGTTTATTGATCTTTGAGAAGGTGTGTTTGCATTTTTATTCCATGGTCATTATAATCGTTGAAACTGTTGTTGTTGTTTACCTGAGTCGTTGCGGAGGTAGGAGGACATGTTGTTGTGTTGTTGTTGTTGTTGTTGTTGTTGTTGTTGTTGTTGTTGTTGTTTACCTGAGTCGTTGCGGAGGTAGGAGGACATGTTGGTGTTGTTGTTGTTGTTGTTGTTGTTACCTGAGTCGTTGCGGAGGTAGGAGGACATGTTGGTGTTGTTGTTGTTGTTGTTGTTGTTTACCTGAGTCGTTGCGGAGGTAGGAGGACATGTTGGTGTTGTTGTGTTTGTGTTGTTGTTGTTGTTGTTGTTGTGTTGTGTTGTTGTTGTTTGTTGTTGTGTTGTTTTGTTGTTGTTGTTGTTTGAGTTGTTGTGTGTTGTTGTGTTGTTGTTGTTGTTGTTGTTGTTGTTGTTGTTTACCTGAGTCGTTGCGGAGGTAGGAGGACATGTTGGTGTTGTTGTTGTGTTGTTGTTGTTGTTGTTGTTGTTGTGTTGTTGTTTACCTGAGTCGTTGCGGAGGACATGTTGTTGTTGTTGTTGTTGTTGTTGTTGTTGTTGTGTGTTGTTTACCTGAGTCGTTGCGGAGGTAGGAGGACATGTTGGTGTTGTTGTTGTGTTGTTGTTGTGTTGTTGTTGTGTTGTTGTGTGTTGTTTGTGTTGTTTACCTGAGTCGTTGCGGAGGTAGGAGGACATGGCGGGGATGAGGCAGGACTGGGACAGTAGTTCTTGAAGGACCGTGGGAAGCGCCGCCGTGTTGGATCTGCTCTCAGAGTCTGAGCCGTGAGCGCCGCTCGAACCCGACGGGTTTATGTAACTCGCCAAAACCTGCGGGAACATCAGGAGGATTAACGAGGACGACCGGACTCCGGCGACGTTTAACTCAAACACACAACACAACAACAGAGTTTAGACGTTTCACACCCTCAGAGTCCATCACACAAACTCCTGCTGTGTCCAGTGTCTGTTCAGTTTGTGTCGTGTTTTTGTGTTTTTATGGAGGATTGTCGTGTGGGAACATGACGTAGGCTTGTGGGCGGAGCCTCGTACAGACTCGTACTGCCAACTGTAAGGAGGGTTTGACTCTAGAACCTCCTCAGACAGGTTTTTGAGGAGGGAACATCATTAGAACACAAGAGAACGATACAAAAAGTCATTATGCAGAATATTGAGCCGTTCTGGAGTCCCAGTCCCCGGCCTCAGTCCCTGGTCCCAGTCCCCACCCTCAGTCCCCGTCCCTGGTCCCGTCCCAGTCCCCCCGGTCCCCAGTCCCTGTCCCAGTCCCCACCCTCAGTCCCCCCCTGGTCCCAGTCCCCACCCTCAGTCCCCGTCCCTGGTCCCGGTCCCCACCCTCAGTCCCCGTCCCTGGTCCCGGTCCCCACCCTCGGTCCCCGTCCCTGGTCCCAGTCCCCACCCTCAGTCCCCGTCCCTGGTCCCAGTCCCCACCCTCAGTCCCCGTCCCCGGTCCCGGTCTCCGGTCTCGTACCTGTAGCAGGCAGGTGACGTGCTGCTCCTCCAGTCTCTGTTTGGTCAGGGCCTGTTCCACGTCCCAGCCGCTCGCCGTGGAGCCCGTCCCAAAGCCCGTCCCCTTGGCCCAGTACAACTGCTGCTCCTCCGACGTCCCTCCCCCCGGACAACTGGACATCTGAGGCTGAACACGCACACAGGGACACAGGGACACAGGGACAGAGAGACACAGAGAGACACAGAGAGACAGAGGGACAGAGAGACAGGACAGAGAGACAGAGAGACACAGGGACAGAGGGACACAGAGACAGAGAGACACAGAGAGACACAGAGACAGAGAGGGACAGAGAGACAGAACACAGGGACAGAGGACAGACACAGGACAGAGAGACAGAGAGAGACAGACAGAGACACAGGGACAGGGACACAGGGACAGAGGACAGAGACACAGAGGACACAGGACAGAGACACAGAGACACAGAGACAGACAGAGACAGAGACAGAGACAGAGGAGACAGAGACAGAGAGACACAGGGACAGAGGACACAGACAGAGACACAGGACAGACAGGGACAGAGACACAGGGACAGACAGAGACACAGGGACAGAGAGACAGAGGACAGAGAGACAGGACAGAGGGACACAGACAGACAGACAGAGACAGACAGAGACACAGACAGACACAGACAGAGACACAGGACAGAGACAGAGGACAGAGAGACACAGGGACAGAGACACAGGGACAGAGAGACACAGGGACAGAGAGACACAGGGACAGAGGGACACAGGGACAGAGAGACACAGGGACAGAGAGACACAGGGACAGAGAGACACAGAGAGACACAGGGACAGAGAGACACAGGACAGAGGACACAGGGACAGAGGACAGACAGAGACACAGGGACAGAGGGACACAGGGTCAAAATTGAACCACTAAACCAGAGTGTAATCATAAAGAGGTGAGCAGCTCTCGTGTCTTTCTCAGATCAGGTTTCATGTTACTGGACTTTATATTTAGTTTTAAATTGTTAATCACTATGGAAACGGTACATCTTTATTCATCATTCAGAAATCCATAAATAGTTCAAAAGACAAAGGTCGAGCTCTAAACCAAACTGTGCTAATGTGAGGGACTTTTTGTGTAAACTGATCTTTGTTGTGAAAAAACTGGTTTAGTCCTGGTTTAGACCTGATTTGGTCCTGGTTTAGTCCTGGTTTAGTCTGTTCTGTCTGTGGGACTATTTTATTATCGATAGTGATAAAAGAGGATCTAATTTCGATTCTCGTGTAGATTCTCGTGTTCGTGTAGATTCTCGTGTTCGTGTAGATTCTCGTGTTCGTGTGGATGTTGGTGTGGATCAGGATACATTCTCGGGCGTTTGGGCGCAGTACCTCGGAGACGCTGGAGGGGGCGTTGGGGTTTCGGGGGGCGTGGTGACTCAGCGCCGACAGACACGCCAGGATCAGGTGAATGGCGCCGATCTCCAACGCCATCCTCCTCAGCAGAACGCCGTCGTCCGTGGTCAAAGGGGTGGAGCTAAAGAGAGCGCGGAGGACGTGGAACGGCAGAGTGGGGAGAACGTTCGCCGACGGAGACTGGAGGATGTGACCTGAGAGAAAAAAGAGAAAAGAAGGGAAGAGAGACGAGGGGAGAAAGAGGGAGAGAGAAAAAAAGGTTTGAAAAAGCTTCAGGTGTGTGAGGTTTTCTCTCTTTAAACTGTTTTCGTTCATATTGTTTGGTTTGTCTCTCTCTCTCTCTTTACAAATGTTTCAGACGCTTCAGTCTTTTTAGATTTTCTAGATCAGGGGTCTCCAAACTTTTTCCTCCAGTGAGCAACTTTTAACAAAACAAAAACACAGAGCTTCTCGTTTTAGCGTCTGCACGAAATTGAGACTAATTATAAGAACGAGGAGAAGTGTGAACTCAGATGTAAAACATAAACCTTTGTGTGTTTGTTGGTGGAAGGAGGTGGAGATACTGGTGGCTCCTGAGCTCCAGGTTGGAGACTCCTGCTCTAGAAACTTTCTCTGTATTTGGTTCCAGATCTGGACAAAATATTTGAGTCAAAATTTTATGCAAATTAATGAATTTTCAGAGTTTGCTAAAAACACTTGAAAATGTCCCTGGACAGTGTCATCATCAGCCCCGTCTGCTGCTCGAACTGTCACAAAGGTTTTTGTGGAACCTCTGAACCTCTGAACCTCTGAACCTTTTCCATCAGACTGTGAAACATCAGTTTCTTCTGTTCTTCTGTCACACTGGAGTGAAGAACATCAGGACAAACATTTCTTCACTCAAGAACCAAAGACGTCGCTCAAAACTGTTCAGGTGTTTTCTTCATGACTGAACGTTCAGACTGTGAAGCTTCTGAAGGAAAAACTAATCATCTGCAGGAGCTTCACAACTTCAGCACAAACTTCATGCAGCTTGAGCTGATCTGAAACATCTCCTTTTTCTTCCACATTTCATCCTAAATCATCTTTTAGAGTCAAAACCTGTTGCAGGTTTTAACTGAGGTTCTGAAACTTGATTTTTTTTTTTTACCACATTTGCTGGACCAGCCCAGTTTTTATACAGTTTATCAAACTCACTCAGTCGTCATTCAGATACAGAACAAGTCCTGGGCTCCTTAGTCCCCTCGCTTTAATAAAAAGTGTTTTAAATGTTTTTGTGTGTTTTAAATGTGTTTTAAAAGAGTTTGTGTGTTTTCAATGTGTTTTTGTGTTTTAAAAGTGTTTTAAAAGTGTTTTGTGTGTTTTAAATGTGTTTTAAAAGTGTTTTAAAAGTGTTTTAAAAGTGTTTTAAAAGCGTTTGTGTGTTTTAAAAGCGTTTGTGTGTTTTAAAAACGTTTGTGTGTTTTAAAAAAAGTGTTTTAAAAGCGTTTGTGCGTGACTCACTTCCCTCGCCGTCGTCCGTCACCCCGAGCACGAGTCGCAGCAGACACTGGGCGTGCTTCCTCTCCTTGAGCAGGACCTCGGCGTACCCGGGCAGCCTCAGGAAGAGTCCGAAGGCGGCGAGGGAGTGGGCGGGGATAGGTGACATGGGCTGCACGGCGGAGGAGGAGGAGGGCGGCTGCTGTTTGGAGATGGGCGGCGGTTCGGAGGAGATGGACTCCGGAGCTTCGTACACCAGCTCTCCGGACTGTTCTATGGTCACCCACTCGAACTGATCCGTGTCTTTGGGTTTTTCCTGAGACGACGAGGGCACGACCGGAGCGCTCACCTGAAACACACACACACACAACACAACACACACTTTAATAACACTCACAATAATCATCATGTTTACAGACAGACTTTTCTGACTCAGCTGATGCTCTGCAAACAGAAGTGATGCCTTCACTTCTTACAGTAATTAAACCAAAAACAACATTAAACCTGAACACGAACACGACTCAGTCACATCGAGCAGAGATGAGATCAACTTTGACCTTTCAACATGAGCAGCAAAAGTGTCATGAATGATGAGCAGTAACTCTAACTCTAAACTCTAACTCTACTCTAACTCTAAACTCTAACTCTAACTCTAACTCTAAACTCTAACTCTAACTCTAACCTCTAACTCTAACCTCTAACTCTAACTCTAACTCTAACTCTAACTCTAACTCTAACTCTAACTCTAACTCTAACTCTCTAACTCTAACTCTAACTCTAAAACTCTAACTCTAAAACTCTAACACTCTAACTCTAACTCTAACTCTAACTCTAATCTAACTCTACTCTAACTCTAACTCTAACTCCTCTAACTCTAACTCTAACCTCTAACTCTAACCTCTAACTCTAAACTCTAACTCTAACTCTAACTCTAACTAACTCTAACTCTAACTCTAACTCTGACTCTAACTCTAACTCTAACTCTAACTCTGACTCTAACTCTAACTCTAACTCTAACTCTAAAACTAACTCTAACTCTAACTCTAACTCTAAACTCTAAACTCTAACTCTAACTCTAACTCTAACTCTAACTCTAACTCTAACTCTAACTCTAACCTCTAACTCTAACTCTAACTCTAACTCTAACCTCTTAACTCTAACTCTAACTCTAACACTCTAACTCTAACTCTAACTCTAACTCTTAACTCTAACTCTAACCTCTAACTCTAACTCTAACTCTCTAACTCTAACTCTAACTCTAACTCTAACTCTAACTCTAAACTCTAACTCTAACCTCTAACTCTAACTCTAACTCTAACTAACTCTAACTCTAAACTCTAACTCTAACTCTAACTCTAACTCTAACTCTAACTCTAACTCTAAACTCTAACTCTAACTCTAACTCTAACTCTAACTCTAACTCTAACTCTAACTCTAACTCTAACTCTAACTCTAACTCTAACTCTAACTCTAACTCTAACTCTCTAACTCTAACTCTAACTCTAACTCTAACTCTAACACTCTAACTCTAACTCTAACTCTAACTCTAACTCTAACTCTAACTCTAACTCTAACTCTAACTCTAAACTCTAACACTCTAAACTCTAACTCTAACTCTAACTCTAACTCTAACTCTAACTCTAACTCTAACTCTCTAACTCTAACTCTAACTCTAACTCTAACTCTAACTCTAACTCTAACTCTAACTCTAACTCTAAACTCTAACTCTAACTCTAACTCTAAACTCTAACTCTAAACTCTAACTCTAACTCTAACTCTAACTCTAACTCTAACTCTAACTCTAACTCTAAACTCTAAACTCTAACTCTAACTCTAAACTCTAACTCTAAACTCTAACTCTAAACCCTGAGCGTTTCATTCTGTTCAATGTTCTCTGCTGCTGTTTGTTGGTTCATTTGTCGCCAACAGAATCATGTGACAAACATCATTTCATTTGTAGATGTAAATGTGAGGAGCCAGACCAGGGTGAAAAATACAAACACTCGTTTGGCCGATGTCCAAAAGCTTTTTTATGAACAAAAAAAGCCTTGGCTGCGGTGGCGCAGTCAGTGTAACTACACTTACCACTGCAACAGTTCAAGCTCCTCACGCTGGAAAAGAAATAATGATCAAAATAATTATATCCTGCAACACCAAGTCTGTGTTTTATAAGATCACCTGCCCCTGTGGTAAAACCTGTGTGGGTAAAACAAACAGGACTTTAAAAACACGTCCTGCAGAACATAGAAGAACAATCAGATGTAAAAACATGAAGTGTCCTGCGGAGCCGCTCATTTTGTTGATTTGAACTATTCTATCTCTTCCTTAACCCTTACAGACTATTCGGGTTCATTTTGACCCGTTTTGACATTCAACAGTAATAAAAATACACTAAGCATCATTCTTTGATCCTGAAATTTTATGACTTCTCCTAAATTTTGCCAAAATACACAAAAATGAAAATATTTTAAAGTGTTATACTTTTATATCCCACTGCTTTGAAATAAGCACAGTGGCTGCAGTGGATAAACATGGTTATATTATAAATTCCAACAGTTCCAGAATATTCATGTCAGTTTCAAATGTAATAAAATATCATCATCATATTGGCTTTTATGTTTTTATTTGTTTTGTAAAACAGGACATGATACTGTGTGATAGTAGATGTTTTTCTCAGAAAACGAGTGTTGTAAAACTTACAAAAATATGCTCTTCCTGCTCTCAGAAACATTATATTTATATATGACATATATTTATTCATGTGGGGCAGTCTGTTTATTTGGTTTAGACACTTACTGTGAGGGAATTCTTGGTCTGGGTCAAATTTGACCCAGACCAGACTGTGAAAGCTTAAGAAATGAACAGTGTGTAAGGGTCAAGATATTTTGGCATTGAACATGTGGAGCTGCCCCCTAGAGGTGAGAATCTAGAAATGCTCCTGTCAAAAAGAGACACGTCTGGATTCACCAACTGAAGACTCTGCCTCCTCACAGACTCAATGTGGAGTTTGATCTAAGATGTTTTTTGTGATAAACTTAAACTATTTCTGTATTTTATAAAATGTTTTTTATGTAAATATCTAAACTGTTTCTTGTTGTAGAATGGGGCTGACTCACTCTGGGACGTCCTGTTCATGAAGGGGCATGTGGGCACCTGGGCTGGTGACCATTTTGTGAGCTGTGGTCCAACACAACTAAAATATCTGATGAAGGTTTTTTGCCGAAACGTTATTTTGTTAATAAAAAAGCTTTTGGACATCGGCCAAGTGTGTTTGTATTTTTTCACCCTGAAACATCATTTTAATAACATCACCATTTACACAGAATAGAACTGGACTGGGCCACACGACGGCGTCAGATGTTTCCTGTGTCCAGTGTGTCCAGTGTGTCCAGTGTGTCCAGTGTGTCCAGTGTGTCCAGTGTGTCCAGTGTCTCCAGTGTGTCCAGTGTGTCCAGTCCAGTGTCCAGTCAGTGCCAGTGTCCAGTGTCCTCCAGTGCGTCCAGTGTGTCCAGTGTCTCCAGTGCGTCCAGTGTCTCCAGTGTGTCCAGTGTCTCCAGTGTCCAGTCCAGTGTCTCCAGTGTGTGGTCCAGTGTGTCGTCAGTCTCCAGTGCGTCCAGTGTCCAGTGTGTCCAGTGTGTGTCCAGTCCAGTGCGTCCAGTGTCCAGTGTCCAGTTCTCCAGTGTCGTCCAGTGTGTCCAGTGTCCAGTGTGTCCAGTCCAGTGTCCAGTGTCCAGTGCGTCCAGTGTGTCAGTGTCCAGTGCGTCCAGTGTGTCCAGTGTGTCCAGTGTCTCCAGTGTCTCTGAGACTCTGAAGTGTCAAAGTTCAGACTCTGCTCTTCTAGTTTTGATCCAAGTCCAAACTGTGTGATTATTATTTGTGAAATGTGGAGCAAAACTTCAGATCCAGGATTTTTAAAGCGTCAAAGATTGGAGATAAAGTGGAGATAAAGTGGAGTCAGTGTGGAGAATCTGCAGCTTCAGCTTCAGCTTCAGGTGGATCCGTGTGTGTGGATGTAACAGACACACGAGACCAAACAAACTCAACTTTTTACTTTGAAACTACGACTTAAAAAACTGGAGCCACAGTTCAGACGTGATGTGAACTGTGGACTCATTATTTGTGGAGGAGAAAGTCTGTGGAGAACGTGGATGAGACGCTGCACTTTACACTTTACACAAGAGAACAATAAAGTCTCAGCATTATTTTCACTGTTTCTGAGTTTGTGTTTTGTGGGTTTTGTGTGGAGATGTGGAGGTGTGGAGGTGTGGAGTTGTGGAGTTGTGGAGGTGTGGAGTTGAGGGTTTGAGGGTTTTGAGCGTCAGACCTGCTGGATGACGTCGGGGTAGAGCATGGGGAGTCTCTCTGCGATCAGAGCCAGACCTCCCATCCCCGCGAACACCTGCAGAGGAGACTGGACCGGACCCGTGTCCAGCAGAGACTCGTCACCGCCGTCCAGGTCCTCGCACAGAGACATGGGCTCCTCCTCCGGACACGGGGACAAAACACCGAAAGGATCCGATCAGGGACAGAAGAGACGAAAGGATCAGGGACAGAAGAGACGAAAGGATCAGGGACAGAAGAGACGAAAGGATCAGGGACAGAAGAGACGAAAGGATCAGGGACAGAAGAGACGAAAGGATCAGGGACAGAAGAGACGAAAGGATCAGGGACAGAAGAGACGAAAGGATCAGGGACAGAAGAGACGAAAGGATCAGGGACAGAAGAGACGAAAGGATCAGAAGAGACGAAAGGATCAGGAAGAAGGAGACGAAAGGATCAGGGACAGAGAAGAGACGAAGGATCAGGGACAGGACAGAAGAGACGAAAGGATCAGGGACAGAAGAGACGAAAGGATCAGAGACAGAAGAGACGAAAGGATCAGGGACAGAAAGAGGGACGAAAGGATCAGGGACAGAAGAGGACGAAAGGATCAGAAAGGACAGAAGAGACGAAAGGATCAGGGACAGGGACAGAAGAGACGAAAGGATCAGGGACAGAAAGGACAGAAGAGACGAAAGGATCGAAGGGACAGAGAGAGAGGACAGGACAAAAGAGACGAAAGGATCAGGGACAGAAGAGACGAAAGGATCAGGGACAGGGACCAGGACGTCAGGGAACAAACATCTGACATTAAACCATTTTATTTTCTGTTCTGATGTTGTTTCCTCGTCTCACACAGACCTGGAGTCGTGTTTTGTTTCATTCACATGTTTAACTCACAAACCTGCACATTTAGCACGAGCTCTTCTCTCAAACTGAAAACACTCTGTTCCACCTCGTGATGTCATCATGTGGTGATACAGAAAGTGCTCCACTGTGTTTTTAAACTCCACACACCTTCACTAGAATCACCTGGACCTGGAATTTCCCGTCTCTACCGAACCGGGGCATTTGTCTGCTGTTCGAATCGAGCTCTCGACATAAACTTCACTGGTTGAGCGGTTGGATAGACGGAGGCGGAGGACACAGACGGAGGCGGAGGACACAGACGGAGGCGGAGGACACAGACGGAGGCGGAGGACACAGACGGAGGACGGAGGCGAGGACACAGACGGAGGCGGAGGACACAGACGGAGGCGGAGGACACAGACGGAGGCGGAGGACACAGACGGAGGCGGAGGACACAGACGGAGGCGGAGGACACAGAGGTGGAGGACACAGACGGAGGTGGAGGACACAGACGGAGGTGGAGGACACAGACGGAGGTGGAGGACACAGACGGAGGGAGGACACAGACGGAGGTGGAGGACACAGAGGTGGAGACGCAGACGGAGGCGGAGGACACAGAGGACACGACATTGTAAAATGACTTGAAGCTTTGAGGAATCACACAAACTGGACAAACCTGTGTCCTGAAAATGTTTTGCTGAAGATTTATTTATTTTTTTCTCGGTTAAGTGAGTCATTTTTCGTGTCGTCTCTTAAATAATCTCCTCTGTTCCATTAAGAGATAATTTACACTGAAACGATTCAGACGAGAGAAGGACACAGACACGGACGGAGACGGACGTCCTTGTCTCCGGAGCCTCCACATTCAAATAAAAAACAGCAGACGCCCCATAAACCTATTAAAGACACGGCTATTTTTAAACTCCAGGAGGAAGAAGAAGAGGAGGAGGAAGAGGAGAGGGAGAAGGAGAGAGATGAAAGACGAGGAGAAGAGACGAGAGAGGTGGAGATAAAAGAGGAGGAGAAGAGGGACAGGAAGAGGGGAAGGAAGAGGAACAGAGAGAAAAGGACAGAAGAGGACGTGTTTTGGAGAATCACTCAGAGCTTTTAGGAGACAGACAGACGGACAGACAGGACAGACAGACAGACGGACAGACGGTGCATCGTCCATTAAACCCACAGAAGATTTGTCCCACTCAAAGATAAAAATAAGAAAAGAACATCCGACAATTCATCCATTTAAAACCAACTCTGTCCTCCAGTCTGAGGGCTCCAACGTATCGTCCTAAAAACTGACCGTGAGGCGACCGGGCCTTTTCTGTGTTTGGCCCCAAACTCTGGAGAGCTCCTCCCCTCTCACCTGAAGTGTCGTTTAAAAACACTTTTACTCACCGACTGTAACACGGCGTCACAACTCTGTGCTCCTCTGACCGGTTTTTATTGATTTTATTTGCTACTTTTCCATTTGCTAATTCTATTTTATGTTTTTTTAATGTTTTTTATTGACTTGCTTTTTTATTTATTTATTTTCTGCTTTATTTTATTTCCTGTGTTCATTTATTTTGTGTAACTTTGGAGACTCAGAGTCAAACATGATCCAAGTGATTCTAGTGAAGGTGTGTGGAGTTTAAAAACACAGTGGAGCACGATGACATCACAAGGTGGAACAGAGTGTTTTGTCATGTTAAATGTTCAAGGTTTGTGAGTTAAACATGAAACAAAACACACGTCCAGGTTGTCCAGGTCAGAACATCAGCTCCTCCAGCGTCTGTGGGCCGCGTGAGATCAGGAGGTGCTCCGTTACCTTTCTCTGTGCGGAGCCTCTTGAAGGAGTCGGTCTTGGAGAGCCCCGGGTCGCAGATGACCTTCGACCCCAGTTTGACGGTCAGGTTGATGGACTGGTAGCCCTGAGGTAACTTCCTGTCGTAGAGGAGCGTGAGGAGCTGAGCCAGGGTCATCTCCGGGGGCAACGGCTGACCTGCAGGAACAACACACACACACCTCACTAAAGCTGCACTCTGGGACTTTTCTGGAGGAGCGTCTGGCACCTGCTCATTTACTCTGTCTGGAATGTTCCGCAGTGTGACTTTAAACAGCTCAACTTCACATTTATTCATTTACAGGAGGTTTTGTAACTCAAAAAACACAGAGAAAAACAAAAACAGACACTGTGACTGAGCGGAGTCGCCTCTCCACAGATCTGACCTGGAACTGTGTCTGGTCTCGTTTGGTCTCCATAAAAATAGAAAGGTTTAATGTCACACTGTGGAACTTTCCAGACAAAGCAACAACATCTCCATGAAGAAAAGTGAGAAACACAAACACCAGAACAAGAAACTCTACGACGAGTCATTAGAGGAGGATAAATATAAACACACAACTACAACTGATCGACCGGGACCAGGGACCGGGACCAGGACCAGGACCAGGACCAGGAGGGACCGGGACCAGGACCGGACCCAGGACCAGGACCAGGACCAGGCCTTTGAACTGATCTCCTCCGCTGATGTGTTTATGTAATAAAAACACTAAAGTGTCTCTCATCCTGGTTCATGATTCCAGGAAAAGACCAGGAAACGGCCCAGACGCCCTGGACGAGCATCAAGTATTTTTCTCCTGTTGGTCCACGTCGTCCAACTAAACGTGTCCAGTGTGTTTTGTGACGCTCTGGTCTGAGTGGACATTTACACTCAGTGTCAGACTCAGAGTTAAACTGAGGTAATGAACAGAATCATCAGACTCTCCTCATGTGACGAACCAAACACAACAACAGGAAACATGACACAATAAAAACGGTTTAAAACAGAACAAACCTGAGTTTGATAATCAGACGAATAAAAGTAACAGTAGTAACAGTAGTAGTAGTAGTAGTAGTAGTAGTAGTAGTATCTGCAGTAGTACCTGGTATGAGTTTGTGGTACAGGTGGAACACAGGTACACTGATGGTCTTGTTTGGGTCGGTTGTAGTAGTAGTAGTAGTATATGTAGTAGTAGTACTTGCAGCAGTAGTAGTAGTATTTGCAGTAGTATTTGCAGTAGTATTTGCAGTAGTAGTAGTACCTGGTATGAGTTTGTGGTACAGGTGGAACACAGGTACACTGATGGTCTTGTTTGGGTCGGTTCCGGAGCCGGAGCTGAGTTTGTCGCTCAGGACTCGTCCTCGTCGGGACGGGGGCCTGGGGGGGGTGGACAGGGCCCGTTTGGACTGAGACTTCAGACCAGGACTGAAACACACCGAGGGACTTTAAACCAGGATAAACAGGACTAAACCAGGACTAAACCAGGACTAAACCAGGACTAAACCAGGACTAAACCAGGACTAAACCAGGACTAAACCAGGACTAAACCAGGACTAAACCAGGACTAACCAGGACTGAACCAGGACTGAACCAGGACTAAACCAGGACTGAACCAGGACTAAACCAGGACTAAACCAGGACTAAACCAGGACTAAACCAGGACTGAACCAGGAACCAGGAAACCAGGACTAAACCAGGACTAAACCAGGACTAAACCAGGACTAAACCAGGACTAAACCAGGACTAAACCAGGACTAAACCAGGACTAAACCAGGACTGAACCAGGAACCAGGACTGAACCAGGACTAACCAGGAAACCAGGACTAAACCAGGACTAAACCAGGACTAAACCAGGACTAAACCAGGACTAAACCAGGACTGAACCAGGACTGAACCAGGAACCAGGACTAAACCAGGACTAAACCAGGAAACCAGGACTAAACCAGGACTAAACCAGGACTGAACCAGGACTGACTAAACCAGGACTAAACCAGGACTAAACCAGGACTAAACCAGGACTAAACCAGGACTAAACCAGGACTAAACCAGGACTAAACCAGGACTAAACCAGGACTAAACCAGGACTAAACCAGGACTAACCAGGACTAAACCAGGACTAAACCAGGACTAAAACCAGGACTAAACCAGGACTAAACCAGGACTAAACCAGGACTAAACCAGGACTGAACCAGGACTGAACCAGGAACCAGGACTAAACCAGGACTAAACCAGGACTAAACCAGGACTAAACCAGGACTAAACCAGGACTAAACCAGGACTAAACCAGGACTAAACCAGGACTAAACCAGGACTAAACCAGGACTAAACCAGGACTAAACCAGGACTAAACCAGGACTAAACCAGGACTAAACCAGGACTGAACCAGGACTAAACCAGGACTAAACCAGGACTAAACCAGGACTAAACCAGGACTAAACCAGGACTAAACCAGGACTAAACCAGGACTAAACCAGGACTAAACCAGGACTAAACCAGGACTAAACCAGGACTCTAAACCAGGACTAAACCAGGACTAAACCAGGACTAAACCAGGACTAAACCAGGACTAAACCAGGACTAAACCAGGAAACCAGGACTAAACCAGGACTAAACCAGGACTAAACCAGGACTAAACCAGGACTAAACCAGGACTAAACCAGGACTAAACCAGGACTAAACCAGGACTAAACCAGGACTGAACCAGGACTGAACCAGGACTAAACCAGGACTAAACCAGGACTAAACCAGGACTAAACCAGGACTAAACCAGGTCTGAGTCTGTTCTGACCTGAGGCGACCACGACGCTGTAATTGTCCTGGAATCCGTTGTCGGCTTTCATCTTCTCCTTCTCCTCGTGGTTCTTCTTCTCTTTGTCCTCCTTCTGCTCGTTGATCAGTTTGGCCGTGATGCTCGGAGTGTCTGCGCACAGAAACACAACAGCTTTACATCCTACAAAGATCTGCAAAGATCATCACTGTCAACACATCTCCTCCCTCTTACTCCACTTTATTACTTTTCATTGCTGTATTTTTAAGACACTAAATTCATCCTGTTGATTTTTTCTTGTGTAAAATCTGTCGTTCAGGTTAAATCATGGCAAAGGAGAAATGAAATCTGGCAACTGGACAAGTGTTTATTTCGTTTGTCGTGAGTCTTTTTCCCCACCAGGTCGAGTAAATCTTATTCAGAACAGACACGAGTTCTACAGTATTTGTTTGTTCAGTGGAGTCAAACTGTGAGGAGCAGTGGTCCAGATCTGAGCAGATCTGAGACCAGAAACGAGGAACGCTCCGTCGTCACGGTAAAGGACGTCTGTACCTCCATTTGTGATTCTATGTCCTCCCTGGACTTTTTGTTCTGATCGGAGAACAACAAGTTTAAACTCTGCATTGACTGTGAGAACGGAGTGTTCATCTTCTCATACACCTGAGAGAACAGCAGGTGACAGGAGGCGTGGTCAGTCTGAAGGACCTGCTGGGTCCATCAGGCCTGACCACGCCCACAGGAAGTAACAACAGCTGATGTACGACACGTCACCACCAACACTGGGACAGTCTGAAGATGCAGCAGCAGCAGGAACATGTCAACAGGTGAATAAACTTCACTGTATTGATTTTAAAAAAGAACCCAAGAAGTTAAAGCAGATGGACCCTTCTCCAGATCTGACCCAGTTCTACCTGAGACTCGGTCCAGGACCTCGGCGAGGGTGGAGGAGATGGGCAGGTGCAGAGGAGGGGTGTGTGTGTGTGTTCGGTGTGTGTTCGGTGTGTGTGTTCGGTGTGTGTTCGGTGTGTGTTCGGTGTGTGTGTTCGGTGTGTGTGTTCGGTGTGTGTTCGGTGTGTGTTCGGTGTGTGTGTTCGGTGTGTTCGGTGTGTGTTCAGTGTGTGTTCGGTGTGTGTGTTCGGTGTGTGTTCGGTCTTTACCTGAGACTCGGTCCAGGACCTCGGCGAGGGTGGTGGAGATGGGCAGGTGCAGGGTCCTGTACTTGTGTCCGGCTCCGTACATGGGGTGTTGGATCATGTGACTCGTGGCGTTGATGCGTCCTTTGTACAACTGTAAAAGTCAAAATAAAACACGATTAAACCAGTGTTGTTGGAGAAATCTCCAAACGTGTGCTCCTTAGATGTTTCTCCTTCTCATGTTTTGTTTGGGATCAGCTCCAGACTCTACAGACTCTACAGACTCTACAGACTCTACAGACTCTACAGACTCTACAGACTCTACAGACTCTACAGACTCTACAGACTCTACAGACTCTACAGACTCTACAGACTCTACAGACTCTACAGACTCTACAGACTCTACAGACTCCACAGACTCCACAGACTCCACAGACTCCACAGACTCACAAACTCTACACTCAGACTCTACACTCTACAGACTCTACAGACTCTACAGACTCTACAGACTCTACAGACTCTACAGACTCTACAGACTCTACAGACTCTACAGACTCTACAGACTCTACAGACTCCACAGACTCCACAGACTCCACAGACTCCACAGACTCCACAGACTCTACAGACTCTACAGACTCTACAGACTCTACAGACTCTACAGACTCTACAGACTCTACAGACTCTACAGACTCTACAGACTCTACAGACTCTACAGACTCTACAGACTCTACAAACTCTACAAACTCTACAGACTCTACAGACTCTACAGACTCTACAGACTCTACAAACTCTACAGACTCTACAGA
The DNA here is from genome assembly GCF_026225935.1 of Boleophthalmus pectinirostris. NCBI lineage: Eukaryota > Metazoa > Chordata > Actinopteri > Gobiiformes > Gobiidae > Boleophthalmus > Boleophthalmus pectinirostris. The sequence goes on along the minus strand of NW_026571404.1, from coordinate 1,004,866 downwards.
CTCTACAGACTCTACAGACTCTACAGACTCTACAGACTCTACAGACTCTACAAACTCTACAAACTCTACAAACTCTACAAACTCTACAGACTCTACAGACTCTACAGACTCTACAGACTCTACAGACTCTACAAACTCTACAAACTCTACAAACTCTACAAACTCTACAGACTCTACAAACTCTACAAACTCTACAAACTCTACAGACTCTACAAACTCTACAGACTCTACAGACTCTACAAACTCCACACACGTTGATTTTTCTTGTGAACAGGTCTGAGGTGTGTTTTCGTACCGGACATGGAGACTGGAGGAAAACCGTGACCTTCTCGTCCTCCAACATGAGCTGCAGGAAGAGCCTCCTGATGAAGCCTGAGATGTTCCCAGAGACCGGAACACTGCCCCCCTGTGGAGCCGACTGGAACAGCTCACACAGGACCTGCACCGGAGAGAAGAGGAGCAGACAGAGAGAAAACAGGGTCAACATATCTCACATCCAAATGGTTCTTTTCACAATATACAGAAACAGTTATGTTAAAAATCGTCCTGTCAACTGATTAAAATATTTAATTATGATTATTCTCTTGATTGTCATAGTTAACTCACAATTCATCGCAAATTAATGTCACTTTTTTGTCCCTTGAATCATCATTTTAATCGTCTTATCAACATAGAAAACCAGACGGGCTTTGTGTAAATGTTTTTTTTTTTATTTTTATTGCATCTGTGTTTGTGACGTGTTTGTCCGACGCTGTTGCACTGAGCTGATGATGTCGTCACACAGCGATGTTTGTTTACATGTGGAGCACAGAAAACGATTTAGAGAGAAAATAAGTCCAGCGGCAGAAATATGTTTTTAACAGTGAGACAGACGTGAGTCCTGATACGTTCCTCTGTGAGTTTATGGAGATAAAAACAGGTCGGAGCAGAGAACAGGAGGAACAGAGTCTGTAAAACGTCTGTCTCTGTCACAGCTCTTATCAAGGGTCAGTGTGGATTCTCCGTGTGTTTTGGAGTGGAGTTCATTTTGTGTTTTTCTCGTATAAACAACATCAGCACACGCAGGGTTTCTCAGTTTCATACTAATTGTTTTGTTTCTCGTTTACAGCTGCATCCTGTAGTTTTTCTGACGTTACAGCAGTGGACACAGTTTATGAACAAACTAGTTTGTGATATATAAAAAAAAACAAAAAAATAGTTCGTGATTTTGAATTAACTTGTAAATGACGTGATATTTTTGGACAGCACTGGTTAAAAATAAAATATAAGAGCCTGTTTGAGAGTCCTCCTCCTGTACTATTACTTTACATTAACTTTACTTTTAAGTTTATTTTAAGTTTAACTTTCCATTAATTTTAACTTTACCTTTTAACTTTAACTTTTATTTTAACTGTAACTTGTACTTAACTTTTACTATAATTTTTACTTAACTTTTACTTTTATTTAAATTTTGACTTGAGCCTGTTTGTGATGTTTAAATGTTGAGTTCCTTTAGAAATGAGAATATGATCTTTGAACTACAGGATTATCAGAGAGTTTATTGTTTTGTTCATATTTCTTGGTGTGTTTCTGTGTCTCACGTTTGTCCAGGACTGATTAACTACAACGACCTCTGACACTTTCCATTTCACATTCACCGTCTGGTTTCTAATTCCTTTTTTTGAAAAAAATAAGATCTCAAACATGTCTCAGAGTTAAACCCTCGGGGGCGTGGGTGGAGTTAGGGGGACGGGGTTGGGGTCAGGGGGCGGGGTTTTGTACCTGGGCCATGAGGCGCTGGTTGTTGGGGTGACAGGAAATACACTGCAGGAAAAAGGCGACGGTGGCGTTCTCCAGCGCCGTCCTCTGCTGCGTCGTCAGGCCGCCGTTTTGCGCCGACGACGCCAAAGAAAACCTGGATCCCGGGTTTGAGGCGTGCGACTGCTGAGAGGGCGGGGCTGAGGACGAGGAGGAGGAGGAGGAGGAAGCGAGCGTCTGACAGCTGGCGTTGGAATGACAGAGCAGGAAGAGCAGAGCGGTCCACAGCGGGTTCACCTCTGGTCCTCCTAACCAGTCCTTCATCGCGTGGCTGTTTCCAACTTCAGTTAAAAACCTGAGCACGGGCGCCGCCAGCTCCGCCGCCAGCGTCTGCCGCCCCTGCGCCGCCGCCGCTGACGACGATGCGCAGTTGGAGGAGTTAAAGTGGTGATAGTGGTGCCTTCTGTCCATCTGAGACGCGGGAACGGGCAGGTCGTTGCTCGCCAACAGGCCGACGCAGAACTGAGTGAGGCTGCGCACGAGCAGCGCCGGGAGCCCCGAGTCCAGCAGCTGGTCGATGGCGCCGGGAGACTGCGAGGCGGCGGCGAGCGTGCTGAGCTGGGACTCGCTCAGGTCCAGCGGCGGGCGAAAGTGACGCGAGGAGTCTTCGGTCTGCTCGATCTGCTGCTTCTTGCCGTCGTCGGTCATGGCCATGCGGCGGTGCGGCGCCTGCGAGTGACTGGACGACGGCGTGGGAACGATGCCCATCCACGACATGAGCAGAGAGAAATAACTGGGGTGGATGTGGCACACGGAGCAGAGGAGACTGTCCACGGCCTTCTTCAGCACGATGTTACACGGCAGAGACATGGACCAGTTGTACAGCAGCCTGAGGAACACGAAGAACAGCACAGAAATCAGAAGAAACATCAGACAAATAAACTCAAGACTAACAAGAAAACAACAAGAAAACAACAAGAAAACAACGAGAAAACAACGAGAAAACAACAAGAAAACAACGAGAAAACAACGAGAAAACAACGAGAAAACAACAAGAGAACCACTCCTCCTCCTGGACTATTACTTTAACTTTACTTTAACTTTTCCTTTAAGTTTAATTTAAGTTTAACTTTTCGTGAATTTTAACTTTACCTTTTAACTTTAATTTTTACTTTTACTTTAACTTTTACTTTAATGTTTCCTTAAATTTTTACTTTAACTTTTACTTCAACTTTAATTTTTATGTAAACCTTTACTTAAATTTTTACTTAACTTTTATGTAAACTTTTACTTTAACATAAATTTTTACTTTAACTTTTACTTCAACTTTAATTTTTACTTAAATTTTTATGTAAACCTTTACTTAAATTTTTATGTAAACTTTAACTCTAATTTTTATGTAAACTTTTACTTTAATTTTTACTTAACTTTTATGTAAACTTTTACTTTAACATAAATTTTTATTTTAACTTAACTTCAACTTTTTCTTTACTATCTACAACTCAATATTGATTCTGATGGCACAATGATAAAATTCTCTCTTTAGACAACAGAATCTGATTTTCAACATTAAATAAAGTTTGTCTGATCCCTCAGACGTTTCTCAGATGTTTCTTCTGTCAGACTCTGGTGACACTTTTATATATCTGCCTGCAGGGGGCGCTAACCCTGACCTGCCCATCACTACTGTTTTGTTTTAGGGTTATTTTTAACTTTCTAACAATAGTCAGCCACAGAGTAAAGTCTGGCGCTCGTACTCAAAGAGTTCTCTGTTGAGCAGCGCCGGCAGGTCGTAGTCCACCGGGAGCTCGTAGCTGTGCCACAGGATGGCGGCGACGCAGTGCAGGTGCGACGGCGACGGCATCAGGAGCCCGTACTCCAGCGACGAGGCCGAACCCGACGAGCTGAAGCCCAGAGGAGAACTGAGTCTGTGAGCCGCCACCCGAGACGAGTCGTGAACCCACTGCAGCAGAGCCTGGATCCTGAACACGACAGACGAAAAGAAACAAGAGAGAAGAGGTCAAGTCCTGGGAGGGCATCTGGACCATTCTGAACCAGTCACACACAGATCTGCAGATACGTTTTGTTTCATTCACATGTTTAACACAAACTGAGGATGCAACAAAACAGTTTTCCCATGATTCAATATGTACAGTTTCTCCGTACACCATCGATTTATGAAGATAAACCTCATGTCATTGTTTTCTGATAATGAGTTTAATATAATAACACGATATAGTTGAGTTTCATTGTTGACAAAAGCGCACGTTGCATCCTGGGAATTATTTTGGTCGGTGGCAAGAAACACTAATTGAACATGACGGACGGAGCGAGAAAACACGTAAAGGATATTGATCCTGGTTATTTCTCCACTCTAACAGCAGACGACCCAAGACCATTCTGACCACAAATTGGTCATAAACATCGACGGACGACAAATCTCCCTTTTCAACCCCGACAGAGTCTGGACCAAACCAAACTTCTGGTCTGAATCTCAAACTCCCTGGACAAATATTCACTTGGGCGACATCCACAATGACTTGGTGAAACTCCTGGGCCATTCACAGCAGAAAAGATGAAAACCTCCAAGAGTCTGGATGTGTTGTTGAACTTGTTGGAGTCCACGGTTTGTTAGGATCTTCTACGTTTGCTCAGAATATGAGAAAAGACATTTTCCTTCTCTCGTGCTTCTATTTGTGCGTCCGATAATGCAGCAGGAATTTACCAATATCAGGGAGAAATACACGAGGTTACGCACTGTGTTTGACGCTACCGTGTTTCTGCCTCTGACCAAAAATATTTCCCAGCAGCAACGCGGGTTTTTAATAACAATGAGCTCAAACTCGACTATAGATGAAACACTACACACACTACACACACTACACACACTACACACACCTCCTAAGTTCTTTCTCAGGCTGTTTTATATTTTATATTAAAGTGAAAGTGTTTATGACGAGCGGCGTCGCAGGTCTGAATACGAGTGTGTTTGATTAAAGCTCATGTGCAGTGTTTGGAGTAACGTTTTATAAAAGTAACGATTTACTGTGCTGTGTTGTTTTTTGCTCTAACAGTAATGTGGCGTCACAGGGAAAAAACTAATATTTTACTGTGTATAAATGTGAGTAACGCGCGTCACAAAGTCTTTTTTAATCTGGATTGAAGTTGTGGGTTTTTTGTTTTTCTTCATACAAAGTCACTAAAATCAGGGTGAGATCAGCAGAGGTGAAACACCGGAGACGCCCGTGTAGACCGTCAGGTGACCACGACACCAGGATCAAACCACAACACCATCTCTAACACAAACCTGCAGATTTAACACGAGTTCTTCTCTCAAACTGAAAACACTGTGCTCCACCTTCTGATGTCATCATGTGGTGATACAGGAAGTGCTCCACTGTGTTTTTAAACTCCACACATCTTCACTAGAATCACTTCAGCCCTGGAACTGCAAATCTCCACTGAACTAAAGGTAAAAGACCTAGACTCAGACCTTAGACTTTAAACCTCAGACTGAGACCTCAGACTTCAACCTAGACCTTAGACCTAGACCTCAGACCTAGACAGACGGACCTAGACCTCAGACCTAGACCAAGACTTAGACCTCAGACCTAGACTTAGACCTACACCACAGGCCACAGACTTAGAGCTCAGGCCTAGATCAACTTGGATCTCAGACTTAGACCTCAGACCTGGACCAACTTAGCCCTCAGCCTTAGACCTCAGCCTTAGACCTCAGCCCTTAGACCTCAGCCCTTAGACCTCAGCCTTAGACCTCAGCCTTAGACCTCAGCCTTAGACCTCAGCCTTAGACCTCAGCCTTAGACCCCAGCCTTAGACCTCAGCCTTAGACCTCAGCCTTAGACCTCAGCCTTAGACCTCAGCCTTAGACCTCAGCCTTAGACCTCAGCCTTAGCCTCAGCCTTAGACCTCAGCCTTAGACCTCAGACTTAGACCTCAGCCTTAGACCTAGACCTCAGCCTTAGACCTCAGCCTTAGACCTCAGCCTTAGACCTCAGACCTCAGACCTTAGACCTCAGACCTTAGACCTCAGACTTAGACCTCAGACTTAGACCTCAGACTTAGACCTCAGACTTAGACCTCAGACTTAGACCTCAGACTTAGACCTCAGACTTAGACCTCAGACTTAGACCTCAGACTTAGACCTCAGACTTAGACCTGTTTGTGACCAGGAACATTAGAACATTAGAACATAAATCTCACAAGAGTCAGTTTTGTGTCTTAGTGTTGAACCTTTAATATTTTTTTAATATTTGTCGTTTTGTAAAATCCGTCTGAAGTTTTTCTTAAAAACCAAACCGCAGGTGTTAAAAGGCTCGTGCGGTTTCAGGGTTGAAGTTTGGTGTGTTTTCGACTCGACAGCTCCTCCTCCTGCTCTGACGTGTTCAAGGACACCAGACGCTTCAGGACGTTTAAATGAGACGTTTAGGGACGCGGCGTTTTTCTTCTTCCTTTTTAATCTAATAAAAGAGTTTGGTGGAGACGCCTGAGGACACAGGGGGCGCCGCCGAGTTTAAACAAGGACACGACAGGAAGACGTCTGTGTTCTGTGACTGAAATAATCCAGGTTTATCTTTCGTACATTATTACAAAAATAAACCGCGAGTACGTCGAGTGTGAGGGTTTAAACTTTTCATATTTTCTGAAGCCGTTAAAATCAGACTAAAAACAAAACCGTCGAGCACAGACACGAGGGGAAAATGATCCGAGTCTGAAGGTGAAGACAGAATAAAGACGCAGGAAACTGAAGAGAAGGTCGATTTATAACTAAGTAAAGCTGACGGGAGTTTGATTAAATGTTTGGAGCTGTGAGGAAGAGGAAAAGAGGAGAGAAGAGAGAAGACAGGACCCGTCTTTGTAGAAGTGAAAGCTGTATCTGTGTTTGGTTTGAGTTGTGATGAGAGGAGGAGAGTAGTAAGAGTATCAGTACCTGTCTTTGGTGCCAGAGTCCTGTGTGGTTCCGAGTTGGTACAGGATGTCGATGGTGGAGTCTGAGGACAAACCGTTGAGTCGACCGAAGAGCAGAGGACTGTTCAGATCTGAAACAAACAACATCACATTTTTATAATCGCGTTTTAGTTACAAAAAACGTCCAAAACAAAATCTCTGTTTTAACTAGAGTTGATTGATATATCAGTTGGCCGATATTATCGTGGGCATGTGATACGTCGTTATAAATCTTAGACTCTCTACATTCTGTTCATTTAATCCAATTTACAGATAAATGTTCTAATATGTGTCTCCACATCAGTGTTTATCTGCGGAGTCATTTGTGTGTGTGTGTGTGTGTGTGTGTCTTACTGTCCCTGAACACACGTCACTCACGTGTGCTTGTTCACACTCACACAGATCCATGTGCACAACATTTAAATTATTTTCTTTTTATGAGTCTGGATTAAAAGGACATTTATTAGTTCAGACTTGTGATGTGATGTGGGAGGAGCCTGTGTGATGTGGGAGGAGCCTGTGTGAGCGGTGAGTGTTGAAATGTGTCGACTTTGAAGCTGGTTTTGTTTATTTGTTAGCGATTAGCTGCTGTAGCTCCAACACATAAACAGTCTGTTTTCTATTGATCTGTTGTAAAGTGATTATATTGTTTGTATATTTGTGACTGGAGCTGCATTGATCTGTAAATGAGCTGTGAACAGATGTGTGAATGATCGACATTTACACATATAATTCATCACCGCGGCGTGCACGTATTTACGGCTAAAGGCTAATAGCGCTAGTTTCTTTACTCGCTAGTAGTGACGGGTCGTTGCAAACGAAGTGGATCTTAGATCCGGCTCTTTGAAGTGAACGACGAGAGCCTGATCCTTATTGGCAGACTCATGGTAGTTTGACAGCTGCAGCGGCTGCAAACAAAACTTTCAGAAATCTGCATGTAAATAAGATTAAAAAAACCTGCATGTTTGTCTGTAGTTCAGCATAAAATAAATAAACCAGGACTAATCTTGGGCTCCAGAGACTGAGAGACCGAGTCCTGACACTCAGTCCTGGTTCAGTTCTGGTTCAGTCCTGGTTTAGTCCTGGTTCAGTTCTGGTTTAGTTCTGTTTGCAACAAAATAATCTGAAGAGCCACTTTGGAGCCAAAAGAGCCAGCAGGTTTTAGTGAGCCGAGCCAAAAGAGCCGGTTCTCTAAAAAGAACTGGAATCCCCATCACTGGTGTCTAGAATGTGATGTAAAAATGACATTAGTCCGACAAAGAGTCAGAGGAACAAGAAATGTTTCCTAAATAAACCCAATTTAAAATCCACCAGAACCAAACCTAAGTTTTTTAAACAATTCAAGATTTACAGTGTATTTTTACATCACTCAATATTTTGGTGATTATATCGGCAGCTCCAACTCCCATTATATCGGTTTCATATCGGCCACAGCAAAATCCATATCGATCGGTCTCTAGTTTTAACTGTGATAAAAGTTTGATGCTTCGTGGACCTGAAAAGTGGAACATGACTCTCGTCTCCTCTTGTTCTAAAACTGTGACAAAAAAATAAGTTGACAGTGTGTTTTGTGACCCTGAATGTTCCGCAGTGTGTCTTTAAGCGTGTTTTAGGTCCTTAAAAGTTTCGCAGTGTGTCTTTAAGCGTGTTTTAGGTCCTTAAAAGTTCCGCAGTGTGTCTTTAAGTGTGTTTTAGGACCGTGAATGTTCCGCAGTGTGTCTTTAAGCGTGTTTTAGGACCGTGAATGTTCCGCAGTGTGTCTTTAAGCGTGTTTTAGGACCGTGAATGTTCCGCAGTGTGTCTTTAAGCGTGTTTTAGGACCGTGAATGTTCCGCAGTGTGTCTTTAGTCCGTACTTGCGGGGTCGGTCCCGGAGGCGGCGCAGTTCCTCAGCAGGATGTCGATGAGTTTGAGTCCGATCCGGGTGGACTGGAGTCCGATCTTGACCAGAACCGCCTCGATGTTCGGCGAGTGCATCCCGCAGTACGGCGACATCAGCAGCGCCGCGCACGTCTGCAGGAGGTTGGCCGTGGGCGCCGCCGCCGACGCCATCATGGCCTCCAGGTCGCCGACGTGGGTCAGACAGTGATGAAGCAGACGCAGCCAACCGATACTGGACACAACAGTACGGAACATTTTACTCACACATCACAAACAGAGTCATGTGAACGTCCACACCACAACAGTAAAAACATGTTTCACTCCTGGAGAAAAGGCTGGACAAACAGAAAGAGTTTAATATAATAATAAAATTTTAATTCCAACAGAAACTAATAATTTTTTAAGTTTGATTTTAAAATATGAACATTTATTGAATTCTTAAATGTAGATTTATAAAAGTAGAACGGCTGCCCTTGTAAACATCTATTAAAACTGCAGAATTAACAGAAACAGCATTAATTTTTTAAATTTTTTATGAGCTTTGACATTTTATTCTCTGAAAGATGTAAATGCCTTTATGATTATGGAGACAAAAAATAATAATAAAAAATAGAAAACAAGGGCTGAAATATAAAAAAATGAATTACCTTATACTAGTTCTGATATTGATCAAGACCTTTTTTTTTTTCTTTTTTTTTATCCAGAATCAATTCCTGCTGAAATGAGTTTAATTTTGATTCTAGTTTCAGTTCGTGGAATTCAGTCAAAGAGTCTTTCCCTGTGGACCTAAGTTTATCTGAATCTAAAATTTTATGAAAAATTAACACTTTTTTCCCAGTTTGCCATTTTTACTTCTGGTTGGACATGACACTGGGGAACACTGTGTGTGTGTGTGTGTGCGTGTGTTGTGTGTGTGTATATATGTGTGTGTGTGTGTGTATATGTGTGTGTGTGTGTATATATGTGTGTGTGTGTATATGTGTGTGTGTGTGTGTATATATGTGTGTGTGTGTGTGTATATGTGTGTGTGTGTGTGTGTGTGTATATATGTGTGTGTGTGTATATGTGTGTGTGTGTGTGTGCGTGTGTTGTGTGTGTGTGCGTGTGTATATGTGTGTGTGCGTGTGTTGTGTGTATATGTGTGTGTGTGTGTTGTGTGTATATGTGTGTGTTTGTGTGTATGTGTGTGTGTACAGACCTGGTTTTGGAGACCTGGTCCTCTGAGGGGAGGAAGGGGTTGTGTGTGTTTGTGTGTTGTGTGTATATGTGTGTGTCTGTGTGTGTGTGTGTGCATGTGTTGTGTGTATATGTGTGTGTGTGTGTGTTTGTGTGTGTGTGTATATGTGTATGTGTTTGTGTGTGTCTGCGTGTGTGTGTGTGTGCGTGTGTTGTGTGTGTGTGTCTGCGTGTGTGTGTGTGTGTGTGCATGTGTTGTGTGTATATGTATGTGTGTGTGTATATGTGTGTGTGTGTGTGCATGTGTGTGTACAGACCTGGTTTTGGAGACTTGGTCCTCTGAGGGGAGGAAGGGGTTGTGTGTGTTTGTGTGTGTGTGTATATGTGCGTGTGTGCATGTGTGTGTGCATGTGTTGTGTGTATATGTGTGTGTGTGTGTGTGTGTGTGTGTGTGTGTGTATGTGTGTGTGTGTGTGTGTGTGTGTATATGTGTGTGTGTGTGTGTGTGTGTGTATATGTGTGTGTGTGTGTGTGTGTGTGCATGTGTTGTGTGTATATGTGTGTGTATTTGTGTGTGTATGTGTGTATGTGTGTGTACAGACCTGGTTTTGGAGACCTGGTCCTCTGAGGGGAGGAAGGGGTTGTGTGTGTTTGTGTGTGTTGTGTCTGCGTGTGTGTGTGCGTGTGTGTGTGTTGTGTGTATATGTGTGTGTGTGTGTATATGTGTGTGTGTATGTGTGTGTACAGACCTGGTTTTGGAGACCTGGTCCTCTGAGGGGAGGAAGGGGTTGTGTGTGTGTGTGTGTGTGTTGTGTCTGCGTGTGTGTGCATGTGTTGTGTGTATATGTGTGTGTGTGTGTGTTGTGTCTGCGTGTGTGTGCATGTGTTGTGTGTATATGTGTGTGTGTGTGTGTGTGTGTGTGTGTGTGTTGTGTGTATATGTGTGTGTGTGTGTGTGTGTGTGTTGTGTGTATATGTGTGTGTGTGTGTGTGTGTGTGTGTGTGTGTGTGTGTGTATATGTGTATGTGTGTGTGTATGTGTGTGTACAGACCTGGTTTTGGAGACCTGGTCCTCAGAGGGGAGGAAGGGGTTGTTGACGGTGGCGGAGGACGTGTTTCCGAACGCCGTGAGTCCGAGGAGTTTGATCTGGGACAGGCCCAGGGTGCTGGCGTCTCGGGGTCTGTGGAGGCGGAGACATACGGCCGACGCCACCTCGGCTTTCACCAGCTGGATCTTTATGTAGGTGAGTCCGGACGTGATGACGGGCGTGGACAGAGGCAGCATGTTCAGGCCGTCGGCGCTGATCTCCACCGACACGGACGACGGACACGCTGAGGACGACACAGACGGACGGTCAGAGAAAAACAGATCTGAACGAGAGCGGAATCATCTGGAAGTCTGACTTTTCCAACGGGAATCATCCTGTACGACTCCTGCTGATCTGAGTCCACAAAACTTTTGATCCAGAGCAGAAAGAGTATAGTATAGTTTCCAACAAAACATTTTATTAATAATTCCCAACTATGTACCTGTTTAGTCTCTGGTTTAGTCCCGGTTTATCCCCAGTTCCTTGGTTTAGTCTTGGTTCAGTCCCAGTTTAGTCCCAGGTTTAGTCCCAGGTTTAGTCCCGGTTTAATCTCCGGTTTAGTCTCGCTTCAGTCCCTGCTTTAGTCCTGCTTTAGTCCCGATTTAGTCCCCAATTTAGTCCCCAGTTCAACCCTGGTTTAGTCCTGGTTTAGTCCCTGATTTAGTGGACCCCCCTTTGAGGACACCCTCGAAAACGAGATGGCAAAACATCTCAAGGGGCTTATCCTCCAAATAAATAAACTGTAAATTGTAAATTCTAGTCCCGGTCCAGTCTCCAGTCAAGTCCCCCCGGTCCAGTCCCGGTCCAGTCCCGGTCCAGTCCCGGTCCAGTCCCGGTCCAGTCCCGGTCCAGTCTCCGGTCCAGTCTCCGGTCCAGTCTCCGGTCCAGTCTCCGGTCCAGTCCCGGTTTAGTCTCTGGTTTAGTCTCGCTATAGTCCCCTGTTGAGTCTCGGTTTAGTCCCTGGTTCAGTCCCAGTTTAGTTCCGGTTTAGTCTCCAGTCCAGTCCCGGTCCAGTCCCGGTCCAGTCCCGGTCCAGTCCCGGTCCAGTCTCCGGTCCAGTCTCCGGTCCAGTCTCCGGTCCAGTCCCGGTCCAGTCCCGGTCCAGTCCCAGTCCCGTGTGACTCACTTGCGAGCGAGGCGAGGTGCGGCTGGATGTGGATCTCTTTGAGCAGGACGGCGGCGGGCAGGTGAACCGTCAGGTCGCTCCACGCCTCTTCGGGGAGGAAGATGTAGGACCAGGCGGCGGAGCGCGCCCGGCGGTGAGGGGGCGTGGCCTGCAGCAGCACCTCGGCGGGCTGAGCCGTGGGACTGCTCGAGGTGATGGTGCCTGAGGGACGGAGGAGCCAAGAGGAACACAAAGAGACGCATAAGAAACAAAAACAAAAGCACAAGAGTTAGTTTTACTGTAAAGGTTCGTTCACACCAAAGCGTCAGAGCCAGTTTCTGTGTAAAGTCCATGTGGACGCGCGACTAGAGCGTCCTGCGTTTTTGCGGCGCATCTTGAGCGTTTTGGCGTCGATGCTCCAGACGAACGTCCGAGGAGTCAGCGTCAAGAAGTTGAAAATGCTGAACTTTTCGCGTCAGATGCACCGCCTCAACCAATCAGGAACGAGTATCCAGAGACACAGCGACGTTATTATCAGGAAGAAAAACCCCAGAACCAGAACCACAAACATGAACGGAGAATAAATATATACACCACAAACACCGAGACGATCACCAGGACTAAACCAGGACCAGACCAGTATTAGACCAGGATTAGACCAGGACTGATCCAGTGTCATTAGTGGAGTATAAATATAAACTCGCTCCAGTCGTCGAGTCGATTTCCTCCACTGATGTTTTATGTCATAAAAACACTAAAGTCTCAGTCTGGTCTGACATTGTTTCGGGAAAAGACCAGGACCGGGCTCTTGTTTCCAGGACAACGGACGCGCGTCAAGTATTTTTCTCCCGTTGGTCCACGGCGTCAAAGACACGAGCGTCGGGGGCGTCTGAACTCAAATGCAACGGCTCCAAATAGAGACGTCAAGGCTTTTTTTGGAGCTTTGGTGTGAACGAACCTTCAGAGTTCAGTGTTGATCTGCTGAAGTTTCCTCGTCAAACACAAAACTGCACAAAAACTACGTCCGTCGTTTGTGCTGCAGAAAGTTTGATTCATGCTGTTTTAACTTTGGAGATATTAATGATTCTTTTACAGGTCAAACTGGTGTCAGGTAGGGCTGGTATCATTAAGAAACTGCCGATACGATACACATGTCGATACAGCACGCTTTTGATTCGATACGATATATTTCAAATCGATGTGATACGGTTCAATAAAAAAATAAAGGCTAAATCATGTCTGTGATTTGTAACAAAATGATTTAGTAAAATAAACCAAAAAATCCTCCTGGTGATATATCGATACAGCAGCCCACGATATCGATACTGTATCATCACATTAAACGATACGATATATTGATATTTCGATATATTTGCACAGCCCTAGTGTCAGCAGCTCCAACACACTTCAAAATGAAATAAAACAACTTCAAATGGAGTCACCTGTTTGTGCTTCATTTTTGCTGTAAAAGTTCAGTTTGTGTGATTCTGGTTTTTAAAATATGAAGTTTTATTTTGTGTCGATGAGTCAAAATGTGAAACAGCCTCAAAACGGCAGAAAATTAAACCAGTCGTTTGTGTTTGGTTTGTGTTGTTTTGTGTATCTGTTTTCATTTGTGTGAGTTTATTTCTAAAATGAATCATGATAATTTTTATGTAAATTATATTTTGTTCATTTCTGTTCATTTGACAACAGCGACTTTAACAAAACTCCACAAAACGAGTGAAGAGAAACGACCTGAGGCTGTGGAAAAGTCTGGATCAGCCTGGAGGAACTTGATTTGGATTCAGATTTTATAGAATAACAAACTTTTCCACAGACTCGTTTATCTTAAAGAATTTACACAAAAATAATCATGAATAATTTTAGAAATAAACTCACACAAATGAAAACAGACACACAAAACAACACAAACCAAACACAAACGACTGGTTTAATTTTCTTTGTTGTTCTGAGGCCGTTTCACATTTTGACTCATCGACTTGTTTGTCGTTTTATTTCATTCTGAAGTTTCCTGAGGCTGTGACTCCAGTTTAACCTGTAAAAGAATCGTTAAAGTCTCCAAAACTAAAGCAGCACAAACCATGGACAGAGTTTTTGTGCAGGTTTGACTTCACGCAGGTTCAGTATTGTTTTTTTTTTTTTATTCAAGTGTTTATTTAGTTTTTATTTGTGCAGTGGGTCGTGTGTGTAAATGTTCTGTGTCCTCATTATAGAAAAGCATGAACTTCAATAAAAGACAAGAACATGACGTCTGTGTCGTTGCCTGATTTGGAGTTTTAGATCATAAACGTGTCGTGTACCCAGAGGAGCGAAGTTGTGCAGCCCCTCGGCGTTGTCGGGTTCAGAGGTCATGACCCGGGCCTTCAGGTTCCCGTCGGACGACTTCCCCGGACCCGAGTCCAAGAACTTCATGATGGTGGAGACCATGCTCCTCGCCGTGTTCACGATCGCTCTGGTGCTCGTCACCATGTTGTTACAGATCAGCTGCACTCCTCCTGCACAGACAGGGACAGACAGGGGCAGACAGGGGCAGACAGGGGCAGACAGGGGCAGACAGGGGCAGACAGGGGCAGACAGGGGCAGACAGGGGCAGACAGGGACAGACAGGGACAGAGAGACGGGGGCAGACAGGGACGGGCAGGGACAGACGGGGGCAGACGGGGGCAGACGGGGCAGACGGGGGCAGACGGGGGCAGACAGGGGACAGACAGGGACAGACAGGGACAGACAGGGACAGACAGGGACAGACGGGGGCAGACAGGGGCAGACAGGGGCAGACAGGGGCAGACAGAGAAGAGTTGAAGAGTTAGGGACGTGGAACAGAAGCAGACTCTGAGTCAGACTTTGTCTGTGTCTCTTGTTTTCTCGTGGAAAACCGACCTGGACCTGGAGGAAGTGAACTGAGCCGCTTGGATTTAGGTCACAGTTCAAATGTGGGCAAACACACAGTAAATGGGGAGAAGTGTCTTTGGTCATTTTGATGTGTTCAGTTTGTGTCTGTGCAGAGAAACAGGTTCACTCTTTTTCACAGACAAAATTTCAAAACTTTTCTATGACTTTTTCATGAGCTGAAGTGAAATTTCCGAGACTTTCCAGCACCTACATGTGCAGAACTGATCAGACTTTTAGGTTTAAATCTGAAACATTCACTCTTTCCTCTCACTTTATGGTTTGGGATTATAGTTTTTGAACATTTTAAATCCTGTCAGTGTTTTTATTGTCGTCTCTTTTAAACAAAAGACTCAGATGTTCACAAAGAATCAGAACAGACTCATGAAAACTGAACACAACACTGGAGCAAAGGGAAACACACACTACATCTGTGACATGTTAGTGTCATATGAACATCTCACACTCTGAGGAGCTCAGGGACCAACTCCTGCTGGTGCCAGAGTCACGACTAAACAAGGGGAGTCAGAGTTTCAGGTTCATGCAGCTAAAACCTGGAACAGTCTGAACATGTGAGACAGACTCTTCTGTGACGCTGTTTAAATCCAGACTCTAGGTTTTCATTCCGCACTCTTCTCTCCAATTTATGTCTCTCTTTTTTATTTTAATCTTCATGATTATTTATGTTTTGATTTGTTTTTATGATTTTAATGTATTTCTTATTCTGTAAAACACTTTGAATTACTTTGTGTATGAATTGTGCTGTACAAATAAACTTGCCTTGCCTAAAATTCCATGACTTTTCCAGGATTTCCATGATCGTGGGAACCCTGAGAAAGTGTCTTCTAAAATCTTTGTAGTGACATTTAGTTTTTCTTTCACATCATTTCACAGTAACACAAGTTTTTTCTGAACATGTAAAAGTCAAACTGACGTAACTGAGTCACCAAAACCTGACTTTAAGCTAAACTTTCTCAGGCTCCTTTTTTTCCGGACTGTTTCAGTGGAACGATTGGAGAACTGAACTGTCGGGAGAACAGACTCAGATTTATCCACTGTGACTTTCAACAGAAAACTGGGTTTATTTCTCTCAGGGACGTTCCACGTTTCAGTTTTGCTTCAGTCTGAACGAGCGTGTTCCTCACTCACCCATGTCGTGAAAAGCCTTGAGAGCTTCACTCGTGTCCAACACTCGGAGGATGAACCACAGCAGAGGCTCCGACAGCTGACAGGTGGACAGGGAGCCCTGACAGGGACAAAGGGAAAACATAAACATTACTCCAAAAATAATCTGTAGAGAAAAGAGAAAATGTTTGTGTGAAAGTCTCCAGACTCAACAAGAAAGTTTAAACTCATCCCCTGCAGCCTCACCTGTCTGCACCTGTCTGCACCTGTCTGCACCTGTGTGCACCTGTCTGCGGGTCAGTGTCAGGGACTCACCTGTCGGCCCATGTATCCACAGGCCATGTAGGTGAGGATGGGCTGGAGCATCACGTGGACGGAGCTGCTCCTCTTGCTCAGTGTGGTCAGGATGGTGAAGAGGCCGTCGCCCACGGAGATGGCGTCCAGGCCCCCGTGGAAGTTCTCGTGTTTGGTCAGATGGAGGCCGCTCGCTCCTGGGACACACACGCAACGGACAAGGTAAGGAAGTGCGCTGATAGCATGCTAGTTGTTGTTCTGAGCGTTATTGAAGTGACAGTAAAAACTCCACTCTGGTCTCATAAAAACCCTTTCTCCTCCACAGATCTGACTCCTCAGCGGCTCCCTGACTCCACAGATCTGACTCCTCAGCGGCTCCCTGACTCCACAGATCTGACTTCATAGCTCCACAACTCCCTCCACGACTCCCTGACTCCTCAACAGTGGCTCCCTGACTCCCTCCACCGCTTCCTGACTCCTCAGATCTGACTTCACAGCTCCCTGACTCCACAGATCTGACTCCCTCGACATCTCCCTGACTCCTTGCACAGTGGCTCAACGGTTCCCTGACTCCACAGATCTGACTTCATAGCTCCCCGACTCCCTCCACAACTCCCTGACTTCTCAACAGTGGCTCCCTGACTCCCTCCACGACTCCCTCACAGTGGCTCCCTGACTCCTCAGATCTGACTCCACAGATCTGACTCCTCAGATCTGACTCCTCAGATCTGACTCCTCAGATCTGACTCCTCAGATCTGTGGAGTCAGATCTGACTCCTCGTCGCCGTCTGTGACTCTCACCGATGATCATGGCCATGGCGCTGCTGTTGCACTGTCCCAGCGCCGACAGGATCTGACTCATGATCTGCTGATTGGCTAAAACCAGGTCTGCCACTCCGGACGCCGGGCCCTGATTGGTCGACGAGCCTCCGCTGGCCCCGCCCTCTTTACTTCCACACACCTGAAAAACAAAAGAATCAGTTGTGATAAAACTGACGAACACAGAGACACAAAACAAACTTAGAAACAGTGAGAATAACGATGAGACTTTGTTGTCGTTGTCGTCGTTGTCGTCGTACCTTCTCCTCGTCGGACGCGCTGCTGTCGGCCGCGCTCACGCCCCCTGGTGGGAGCCTCCCGCTGAACTCTCGGTCTCCGGACAGAGGCAGCTGCACCAGGACGTTCACCAGTTTGAGCAGGTCGAACATGAGCTGGTCTCTCGTGGTCTCGCCGCACACGGCTTTGGCGTCGCCCGGGCGGATGATGTTGGCGAAGAGCCCCCCGAAGCAGGCGCGCGCCCCCACCGAGCTGTCCGAGCCGCTCCGGGACACCAGCTTGTCCGAGCACGTGATGTAGTGATGGACCAGGAACGTGATGGACTCGATGACGGACAGGATGGTCGCCACGGAAACCACCTCGAAGTTCTGCTCCAGAGTGAAGTCCAGGAGTTTCACCTGAGCGTCCAGAGGGCCCTGACCCGACTGGAACGGACCTCTGAGCCACACGAGAGAGAAGAAAAGAAAAGAAAAGAGAGGAGAGCAGGGGTCAATATTAAATGTTCTATTTTTGAACTTTTTTCACAAATAAACGGCGTGGGACTTTAAAGGAAACCCAACAGTGTGATGGTGAGTGGTTTTGGTTGTTTGTTCGTTCACGGTGACTCTGGGTGTGTTCAGTTGTGGCGTGTAGGGAGTAGTGTCTGGGACCAGCGGATTGTCGGCGTGTTCAGTGACTCAGTTGTTCAGTCGTGTGTAGAAGCGGCACGTTTTTTGGTTCATTCCTCCGTTCCGTTCCTCACATTTTTAGTTCTTTTTATTGTTTTGTAAACGCTCTAATCACCCGCAACAACAGATTAACGTGTTTTGTAAGTTTCGGTTTTGCTGCTAAGTCGCTCCCCCTTCAGAGCACCATCACAACACAATCACCGCACGTCCCCTCTAACAAAACTTACTGCGGTTTTCTGTCACGTTTTTGTATTATCCACGGAGAATTTTCCCGTTTACTGTCGTATTTATGGAGAAATCTCGTACAGAGAGATCGCTAGATTACTCAAACACGCGTGGATGTCTCTAAAACCTCTTCAGACATGTTTTTTTAGACGATGGAACGTTAAAACATGGGAGAAAGCTCCAAAAATACCCCGTCTTTAAGCACAGTTCTTCATTCATCTCGACAGAAATTCTAATCTTGGTAAAAGGAATTTCAGTTTTGTCCGTCGTTATCGGTCATTTTTTACATTTTAAATCTTTCGTGTAGGGAGGGTGTGTCTGGGACCAGCGGATTGTCGGCGTGTTCGCAGTGACTCAGTTCAGTCGTGTCTAGAAGTGGCACGTCGCGCTCGTGGCTTTTTCGGTTCGTTCCTCTGTTCCGTTCCTCGTCGGCGTGAAGTGATGAGTTGTGTGTGTGTGTGTGGGTGTGTTTCTCTGTGCGGTCGCTGTCTGCTCCGTGTGTGTTTTTGTGTGTTTGTCTGCTCCGTGTGTGTTTGTGTGTTTGTAGTTTACTGAAGTCGTGCTGGGACACCTGAGTGGATTCGTGTATGGGGCGCTCTGGATTGTGGTGCGCGGTCGTTTTTTGATGCGGTTAGAGTCTTAAGAGCGCGACTAATAACCCGGAAAATACAGTACATGTGTTTTTGTTTAAGCATTTTACTCTTGAGCTCTGTGGATTGTTCTGTTCTAATTATGACATTTGAATCACAATATTGATCTAAAACAACTTCATAAAAGAACCAAGTGACTCTGACTTCCTCACAGTGGCACAGGAGGAGCTGGAAACAGGGTTAAACATCATTCAAACCACATGTGACAGATGTAAGATCAGTGAGTCTGCACTGCTCCGTATGTTCTGGTCTTACCCTGACTTAGGATGACACTGGAAAAGCAAATTTAAGGCTTTATCCACAGAGTGAGGAGTTTAGATATGACCAAGACCTCTTGTTGCTCTGCTCAGGATGGTACCTGGGGGCTGTGGCTTCCAGCAGGAGGACACAGGTGATTGTGTTTAACTCTACTGCAGGAGTGTCCAAACTTTTTTCATCAAGGGCCACATGTCTAAACACAGATGACGCAGACGGCCGATCGAGGGCCACAGACTGCTGCTCGATACAGTGAATAATTGAAATATTTGCATGTTTAACACATTAGAGTTCAGACTTTATTCATGCTAAAATCCTTAAAACCAAACACTAAATATTAATTATTCGCTTTATCAAGGCAAATTTTCAAAAAACTTGCAGTAAAAAATTTTTTTTTGTTGATTCAAGGTAATTTGGGCCAATTCACCTGGAAGCCTGAGGGCCAAGAATAATTTGTCAGAGGGCCGCATTTGGCCCCTGGGCCATAGTTTGGACATGCCTGATCTACTGGTTCACCGCATTATTCTTTTAAACCCTGTGCCTCCCTCTGTAACACTGGAGTTTTTTCGAATCTCAGACTTGGGAAAAATAAAAAAAAATCAGATCTACATTGAGTGGTTCTGAACTAAATTTCTTTAAGGTGTAGAAATTGTTCTTTTATCTTCAATAAATCATTAACGTGTGTTTGCTTGATGGTTTTATTTCTGTTCTATTCTGTGTAGATGTACATTTTTGTATGTGTCGATTTGTTTTTTGGGCTTTGTGCATTTTAATTTGCAGTGTTATTAATCTGTATTCCACAGCGGTGAGTAAGGGCAGGTGGAGGGATCGGGGTTTGTTTTTCTTTTTTCTGCATTATATTGTTAAATCAATAAAAATATTTAAACCCTAAAGATCATTCAAACATGAATCACTCCAAATACAATTCAACACGAGCCAAGAGTCAGCGCCCTGGTGGACAAACACACTCCCTCCTCCTCCCCGGGGCCTCACCTCTCAGACGACAGGATGTGCATGAGGCGCAGCAGGAAGTCACTGAACACCTGTGGGCAGGTGGAGGACAGGTGCACCTGCAGGCGGCTCACGAACTCGTGCATGGCCTGCGTGGCCGTGGGGCCGACCTGAGCGCTGTGCTGACTCGTGCCGTTCGGGTTCGTCCCCGAGAGGAACCGGACCAGGACGTGGACCAGGGTCGGGTCTGACACCATCTGCAGGGCCGTGCTGTCGGGAGAACTGAGGCCCGAGCTCGACGCTGCAGAGAGACAGAGAGAGACAGAGAGAGAGAGAGAGAGAGGACTGAGTCAGATGCCCTCCCATCTTTATTAACCCTGTGTTAAGTTGAAGTTTAAGGTGCACTTTATTTTTCCCAGGTAAATCTGTTCTCTGCATTTGACCCATTCTTCAGTCGCCACGTTTATATGAGAGCTTTAATAGTCAAGTTTGAGCTGACGTCATTGTTATTAAAAACCCGCGTTGCTGCTGGGAAATATTTTAGTCAGAGGCAGAAACACAGTAGCGTCAAACACAGTGTGTAACCTCGAGTATTTCTCCTGATAATGGTAAATTCCTGCTGCATTATCAGACGCACAAATAGAAACACAGAAGGAGGAAAATGTCTTTTTCATATTCTGAGTGAAAAGAACCACTAACAGTGAATTAAACGACTTTCAAACATCCGCAGAGCAAACGTAGAAGATCCTAACAAACCGTGGACTCAACAAGTTCAACAACACATCCAGACTCTTGGAGGTTTTCATCTTTTCTGCTGTGAATGGCCCAGGAGTTTCCACCAAGTCATTGTGGATGTCGCCCAAGTGAATATTTGTCCAGGGAGTTGGAGATTCTGACCAGAAGTTTGGTTTGGTCCAGGTTCTGTCGGGGTTGAAAAGGGAGATTTGTCGTCCGTCGATGTTTATGACCAGTTTGTGGTCAGATGGTCTTGGTCGTCTGTCATGGTTCATGTTTTGTGGTGGTTGTAGTTTGTGTTTTATTGTGACATTTGTTTTGTTGCTTGTAGTTCTGAGTTTTACTTCCTGATTGTTTGTTGTTGTTGATCGTTGGCTCCGCCCTCATGTGTCTCACCTGTGTCTCGTTCAGGTGTGTGTGTTTATTCCCTGTGTTCTCGTCTGCCCTTTGTTGGTCCATTGTCTCTGTCCGAGTTTCTCTGTGTCTCTTGTCGTGGCCATTTAGTCTTGAGTTTTGGATTTTTTCTGTTTTGTCATTAAATATTTTGAAGCAGTCCTGCGTTTTGGGTCCTGCCTCTGTTTCCACGTGACGTCCTCTGCTGTTAGAGCGGAGAAATAACTGGGATCAATGCCCTTTACGTGTTTTCTCGCTCCGTTCGTCATGTTCAATTAGTGTTTCTTGCCGCCGACCAAAATAATTCCCAGCAACACTTTTGTCAACAATGAAACTCAACTATTCCAAATAAAAATAATTTAAATCTGAATAAAAATAAATTCCTCTTTAAAAAGTTCATGTAAACACTTAATTCCAAATGAAAATGTTTATTGTGAATGAATCTTAACAGTGAAGTAAGTGTTTGTTTTATTGTGATGTTTTCGCTGAGTGAGTTTGTTTGGTGGATCGTGTTTGTGGTTTGTTGTTGTTAAAATGCTGCTGGTGCTTCGTGCTCGTCGTGTCGTCCTTCTGACGCGTCGGTCCGGCTCCACCAGTCCTGTCTCGGGACTTTGATCTGATTTAGATTTTTTTGTGGGTCAAGAACTCACGTTTGCAACTCAACATAAAGAAAACTGTCTGCATGATGTTCAGCAAAAAAACAACTGATCTACAGCGTCCAGTGTGTTTCTGGACGAGGTGGAACTCAGCCTCGTCAAAGAGTTTAAATCCCTGGGACTGACGCTGGACCC
>NW_026571404.1:890377-977877 GCF_026225935.1 Boleophthalmus pectinirostris | reverse complement strand
CTCTGTGACAGAGGGGTGTTTCTCTCTGTGTCAGAGGGGTGTTTCTCTCTCTGTGTCAGAGGGGTGTTCTCTCTGTGTGACAGAGGGTGTGTGTTCTCTCTGTGACAGAGGGGTGTTCTCTCTCTGTGTCAGAGGGGTGTTCTCTCTGTGTGACAGAGGGGTGTTCTCTCTGTGTCAGAGGGGTGTGTCTCTCTCTGTGTCAGAGGGTGTTCTCTCTGTGTCAGAGGGGTGTGTTCTCTCTGTGACAGAGGGGTGTTCTCTCTGTGTCAGAGGGGTGTTCTCTCTGTGACAGAGGGGTGTTCTCTCTGTGTCAGAGGGGTGTTCTCTCTGTGATCTGTGTGACAGAGGGGTTTCTCTCTGTGTTCAGAGGGGTGTTCTCTCTGTGACAGAGGGGTGTTCTCTCTCTGTGTGACAGAGGGGTGTTCTCTCTGTGTGACAGAGGGGTGTTCTCTCTGTGTGTCAGAGGGGTGTTCTCTCTGTGACAGAGGGTGTTCTCTCTCTGTGTCAGAGGGGTGTTCTCTCTGTGACAGAGGGTGTGTTCTCTCTGTGTCAGAGGGGTGTTCTTCTCTGTGTGACAGAGGGGTGTTCTCTCTCTGTGACAGAGGGGTGTTCTCTCTGTGACAGAGGGGTGTCTCTCTGTGTCAGAGGGGTGTTCTCTCTGTGACAGAGGGGTGTGTCTCTCTCTGTGTCAGAGGGGTGTTCTCTCTGTGTCAGAGGGTGTTCTCTCTGTGTCAGAGGGGTGTTCTCTCTGTGACAGAGGGGTGTTCTCTCTGTGACAGAGGGGTGTTCTCTCTGTGTGACAGAGGGGTGTTCTCTCTGTGTGACAGAGGGGTGTTCTCTCTCTGTGTCAGAGGGGTGTTCTCTCTGTGACAGAGGGGTGTTCTCTCTGTGACAGAGGGGTGTTCTCTCTGTGTGACAGAGGGGTGTTCTCTCTGTGTCAGAGGGGTGTTCTCTCTGTGTGTCAGAGGGGTGTTCTCTCTCTGTGTCAGAGGGGTGTTCTCTCTGTGTCAGAGGGGTGTTCTCTCTGTGACAGAGGGGTGTTCTCTCTGTGACAGAGGGGTGTTCTCTCTGTGTCAGAGGGGTGTCATTTCCCTCATGTACTTCACTTTATTTACGTCGTCTCTGTTGTGATGAGGAGGTTTGTCTTTTGGACACATGTGACTCAACTTTATGTTTCCATATTGAACATACTGCGTTTACAAGCCACAGTGTCCTGGTACTATTGAATATCCCAGTTTCTCAGTCAGGAAACTGAAAGTGGGACACTGTGTCTACATGCACCATGATGAAACCAGGACACTCCAAAACCCCACGATCAGAACTGTTACACTGATGTGCAGGTGAAAACACTGGGGCTGTTCCAGTTACTGACAGAACAGACAAATACCTCAGAGAATTTAAATGCAGAGAAGTGGAACAGACAAAACCCAGAACCACCCAGACTGCTGTTGGACAGATTATTTATAAGATCCCAATGGCCACGTTTACATGATGTTTTAATTTTGAATTGTTTTGAATGAAATGGCTTGAATTTTAAATATTCTCCTTTGATTTTACATGGAAATAATACCTGTGAATTGAGGCCTTTATTTACCTGCGCTCAGCGTCTTCAAGTTCTTACCTTAAAGACTTTGGCGGCGAGAGGATCTTTTTCCAGATCAATGTCTAAAGGATCAATATCAACGTCCATGAGGTCCTGCAGAAGGTCAAAGTCGATGTCTTTGTCTTTCTCCAGCGCGGCCAGAGGGGGCGCTAGAGGAGCAGCCAGAGGAGCAGCCAGAGGAGGGGCACCTGTGGGCAGGACAGGGCAGGTTGGTACAGGACAGGGCACCACATCTGCACTCGACTCAACAGAGAATGAACAAGATACTGGAGAAAACACACGTCGCCCGTTAAACGCACAACTGCACACAAACACGTCAGGGGTTTGTGTGTTTGGTTTGTGCTGCTCTAGTCTTGAGATATTAATGACTGTTTCATGGGTCTGTTTTCATTTGTGAGTTTCTTTCTAAAATTATTCATTTTTATTTTTGTGTAAATTATATTTTGTTCATTTCTGTTCATCTGACGACAGCGACTTTAATGAAACTCCACAAAACTAGAAGAGAAACGACCAGAGGCTGTGGAAAAGTCTGAGTTATTCTATAAAATATGAATCAAAAGTGAGTTACGAGAGATCAGGATTCTCACTGTTTCACTGACAACATTTCAAAACTTTTCCATGACTTTTTCATGAGCTAAAGTGAATTTTCCAGGACTTTCCAGCACCTTCATGTGTAGAACTGATCAACTGATGTCTCTGTGTGTGTGTGTGTGTCTCTGTGTGTGTCCGTGTGTGTGTCTGTCTGTGTGTGTGTGTGTGTGTCTCTGTGTGTGTCCGTGTTGTGTGTGTCTCTGTGTCCGTGTGTGTGTCTCTGTCTCTGTGTGTGTGTGTCTCTGTGTGTGTGTGTGTCTGTGTGTCGTGTGTGTCTCTGTGTGTGTGTGTGTGTGTCTCTGTGTGTGTGTGTCTGTGTCTGTGGTGTGTTGTGTGTGTCTCTGTGTGTCCGTGTGTGTGTGTTGTGTGTGTGTGTCTCTGTGTGTGTGTGTGTGTGTGTGTGTCTGTGTGTGTGTGTGTGTGTGTGTGTGTGTGTGTCTGTGTGTGTGTGTGTGTGTGTGTCGTGTGTGTGTCTGTGTGTGTGTGTGTCTCTGTGTGTGTCCGTGTGTGTGTGTGTGTCGTACTTTGAAACACTGCTGTGTTGTTGGCTGTTCCGGTGATTATATCGGGCACCAAACCTTCGTCTAAACTGTCGACCAGAGGCACCGGAGCCGACGGCGCCAGAGACTCGTCACAGTCCACACTGCCCCCTGCTGACGAAGACGAGGCGCCGTCATCAGGAGCAGCGCCGTCCTCCATCACGTCCAGAGACACCGGGGACTGGAGCTCACCTGGACCAGACAGAGGAGGGTTTAGACCAGGACTGAACCAGGACTGAACCAGGACTGAACCAGGACTGAACCAGGACTGAACCAGGACAGAACGAGGTCTAAACCAGGACTGAACCAGGACTGAACCAGGACTGAACCAGGACTGAACCAGGACTGAACCAGAACTGAACAGGACTGAACAGGACTGAACAGGACTAAAAACAGGACTAAACCAGGTCTGAACCAGGACTGAACTAGGACTAAACCAGGACTGAACCAGGACTAAACCAGGACAGAACCAGGACAGAACCAGGACTAAACCAGGACTAACCAGGACTAAACCAGAACCAGGACTAAACCAGGACTAAACCAGGACTAAACCAGGACTGAACCAGGACTGAACCAGGACTGAAGCAGGACTAAACCAGGTCTGAACAGGACAGGTGTGTTACCTGCGAGGATGTCCTGGAGCATACAGGTGAGGCTGTACTGGGCCCAGGCTCCGCCCCAGGAGATGTCTCCTCTGTTGAAGTCCGTCCCCACCAGCAGGAGGAGGAGTCTCTCCAGCTGCTGCTCCGACACCACCTCACACAGGTGGATGGTCGGCCGCGTGGCGTTGGCGATACGAGCCAGAACCTGCAGACAAACAATACCAACGTGATCATCCAACAACTTCATCTCAATATAATGTTTGCAAAGTTTAAACATCTGAACTTCAGCTCAGTTTGTAGTAGTAGTAGTAGTAGTAGTAGTAGTAGTAGTAGTAGTAGCAGTAGCAGTAGTAGTAGTAGTAGTGAGTAGTGGAGTGTTTTGTAGGTCTGGAGGGTTGAGATTTTTTTTAAAGAGCAGAGCTACAGAATGTGACTGAATCAGAGGTCGGTAAATAACAGTTGTTAAATCTCGTCTGGTACATACGTCGTGTACCGTGTTACGTCGCGTTGTACTGTCGTGGCGTGTTACTTGTCGTGGTACGTGGCGTGTTACGTGTTACTTGTCGTGGTACGTGGCGTGTTACTTTGCGTGTTACTTGTCGCGTGTACGTGTACGTGTGTCGCGTGTTACTTGTCGTGGTACGTGTTACTTGTGGCGTGTTACTTGGCGTGGTACGTGGCGTGTTACTTGGCGTGGTACGTGACGTGTTACTTGGCGTGGTACGTGGCATGTTACTTATCGCATGTTACCTGTCGCGGTACGTGGCGTGTTACTTGTCGCGGTACGTGGCGGTTACTTGTGGTACGTGGCGTTTGTTACGTGGCGCGGTACGTGGCGTGTTACTTGTGGTACGTGGCGTGTTACTTGTACGCGTGGTACGTGCGTGGTACGTGGCGTGTTACTTGGCGCGTACGTGGCGTGTACTTGGCGCGGTACGTGGCGTGTTACTTGGCGCGGTACGTGGCGTGGTACGTGGCGTGTTACTTGTCGCGTGTTACTTGTGTTACGTGGCGTGTTACGTGGCGTGTTACTTGGCGTGGTACGTGGCATGTTACTTATCGCATGTTACCTGTCGCGGTATGTGGCGTGTTACTTGGCGTGGTACGTGGCGTGTTACTTGGCGTGTTACATGGCGTGGTACGTGGCGTGGTACGTGGCGTGTTACTTGTCGCGTGTTACGTGTACGTGGCGTGGTACGTGGCGTGTACTTGGCGCGTGTACTTGGCGGTACGTGGCGTGTTACTTGGTTACGTGGCGTGTTACTTGGCGCGGTACGTGGCGTGTTACCTGTCGCGGTACGTGGCGTGTTACTTGGGCGGTACTTGCGCGTGTTACTTGGCGCGGTACGTGGCGTGTTACTTGCGTGGTACGTGGCGGTTACTTGTCGGTACGGCGTGTTACTTGTCGCGTGTACTTGTCGTGGTACGTGGCGTGTTACTTGTCGCGTGTTACGTCGTGTACGTGGCGTGTACGTGGCGTGTTACTTGGCGTGGTACTTGGCGTGTTACTGTATCGCATGTTACTGGCGTGTTACTTGTCGTGGTACGTGGCGTGTTACTTGCGCGGTTACGTGGCGTGTACGCGTGTTACTTTTGGTACGTGGCGTGTTACTTGGCGCGGTACGTGGCGTGTTACTTGTCGTGGTACGTGGCGTGTTACTTGTCGCGTGTACGTGGCGTGGTACGTGGCGTGGTACTTGTCGCGGTACGTGGCGTGTTACTTGTCGTACGGTGTACGTGGTACGTGGCGTGTTACTTGTCGCGTGTTACTTGGCGTGGTACGTGGCGTGTTACTTGGCGTGTTACTTGGCGCGTGTTACGTTGCGGTACGTGCGTGTTACTTGGCGCGGTACGTGGCGTGTTACTTGGCGCGGTACGTGGCGTGTTACTTGGCGCGGTACGTGGCGTGTTACTTGTCGCGGTACGTGGCGTGTTACTTGGCGCGTGTTACTTGGCGCGGTACGTGGCGTGTTACTTGGCGCGTGTTACTTGTCGTGGTACGTGGCGTGTTACTTGTGTGGTACGTGGCGTGTTACTTGTCGCGGTACGTGGCGTGTTACTTGGCGCGTGTTACTTGCGTGGTACGTGGCGTTACTTTGTTACTTGCGTGGTACGTGGCGTGTTACGTGCGGTACGCGTGTACGCGGTACGTGGCGTGTTACTTGGCGGTTACTTGCGTGTTACTTGGCGTGTTACGTGGCGTGGTACGTGGCGCGTTACTTGTCGCATGTTACTTGGTGTTACTTGGTGCGGTACGTGGCGTGTTACTTGGCGTTGTACCTTGCAGACGAAGAGCAGCAGGTCGGCGTGGCAGGTGAAGTCCATGGAGAGCAGGAACAGAGCGAGTTTCTGAACCACAGAGATGCAGCGTTCGTGAGACAGAGTGAAGGGCAGAGGCTCCGCCTCCGACGCCTCCTTCACCGCCGCCGCCTCCGAGTCCAGCGACGAGCGCGGCCACTCGGCGGTCCGACGCAGACGGATCAGGTCCTTAAAGTGCTAAAAAAAAACACAGACACGAGTAACTATCAGACAACACAAAAAGACGAGAAAAGCTTCAGAGGAGATAAAAGCAGACGACCCCAACGTGAAGATGTTTGAAGATGTTCTCGAGACGTGGACACCTGCAGCTTATAGACACGTGTGGACTATTTCTGTACATATGTTTTTTCTTTTTTGATGCTGTTTATATTCAGGTGCGCTCAATAGTCTGGGTATTACGGTAAGTGTCTCCTGTCGTGGTTAAACAGACCTTTGACGTGGCCTGTTTGAGCCTGGCCTGTTCCACCAGGAGCTTGTAGGAGGAGCCTTTGTTGCTCTGGATCTTCTCCTTCTCGATCTGCTCCACCAAAGCTTTCTGTTTGGCTTTCAGCAAGTTCAGCTGCTGCACACAAAGAGACGCATCATTAGACGAGTTCAGGAAGAACCAGGACAAACCAGAACATTCACACAAACAACTGAAGAACCAGGACACATCAGAACATTCACACAAACAACTGAAGAACCAGGACACATCAGAACATTCACACAAACAACTGAAGAACCAGGACACACCAGAACATTCACACAAACAACTGAAGAACCAGGACACATCAGAACATTCACACAAACAACTGAAGAACCAGGACACACCAGAACATTCACACAAACAACTGAGGACAAATCACAAGCAACATGTTTCAAACGTTTAGGAATTTCTCCTCTTCACCTCCCGGTCTCTTCCTCATCACTCCTGTCTGTCCTCAGTCTGTCCTCTGTCTGTCCTCTGTCTGTCCTCTGTCTGTCCTCTGTCTGTCCTCTGTCTGTCCTCTGTCTGTCCTCTGTCCTCACCCTCCCTCTTCTCCCTCTCTCTGTCCTCCCTCTGTCTGTCCTCTTTCCTTCCTCTGACTCTCCATCTTCTCCCTGTCCTCTCCCTCTCTGTCTCTCCTCCTCTGTCTCTGTCTCCCTCTGTCCTCCCTCTGTCCTCCCTCTGTCCTCCCTGTGTCCTCTGTCTTCTCTCCCCTTCCTCTCTCTGTCTTCTCTGTCTCTCCCTCTCGTCTTCTCCCTCTGTCTTCTCCCTCTGTCTTCTCCTCTGTCTCTCTCCCTCTGTCTTCTCCCTCTGTCTATCCCTCCTCTGTCTTCTCCCTCTGTCCTCTCTCTGTCTTCTCCCTCTGTCCTCTCTTCTCTCTCCCCTGTCCTCTCTCTGTCCTCTCTCTGTCTTCTCCCGTCCTCCCTCTGTCTCTCTCTGTCTTCTCCCTCTGTCCTCTCTCTGTCTTCTCTTAGACTTAGACAAACTTTATTGATCCACAAAGGAAATTATATTAGTCCTCTCTTTGTCTTTCCTCTGTTTTCTCTATCGTCTCCTCTCCCTCCTCTGTCCTCCTCCTCCTCCTCGTCTCCTCCTCCTCCTGTCTCCTCGTGCACGTTTACCTGTTTGTGGTGGACCAGTTGCTTCCTGATCTTCCTGGAGTAGAGTCGGTCCAAACTGGAGTTTCCTTTAGACGCTCGACTGGAGCTCTGAGACTGGAGGCTGTTATTGATGAAGCTCCACTGGATCCCTGCAAAACACCAAACACCAAACATCAAACATCACACCAACGTCGAGGGCTACACCTGCATCTGACCCGTCCTTCAGGTCTCTGGGTTTAACCTAGCAGGAGCAGTGGGACACATCTCCAGATCTTGAGCTAGTCTTGGTCAGGACATTATCTTGAGAACTTTACTTTGCCCAGAGAAAGAACAAGCAAACTCCACACAGTAACAAACCAGGGACCTTCTCTCATTGAGGAGGTCTACAGTTTAACCTGAGCAGCTCCTGAGGGTCTGTGAAGTCATGTTCAGACCAAATGCGTCTGGTGCAAATAAATCAAACTCCCTCAGTTTGCCGCTTGACTTTTTTGACTCATTCTCTTCGTTCTTGCGTCCTGGTCGCTCGAGTTTGGGAATTTGGTCGTGTGAGTAAATCTGCTCTGTTCACTCCAGAAGGATCAAGTGTGTTTGCGCGGTTCCTCTGCATCTGTTTTTATTTGGAAAAATGGTGGACTTGGAGAACATCGAGTGGAGTGACCAGACCGGGACTGAGACCAAGGCCATTTTAGTCCAGTTTAAGTCCAGTTTAAAGTCCAGTTTTAGGTCCAGTTTAAGGTCCAGTTTAAGTCCAGTTTAAAGTCCAGTTTTAAGTCCAGTTTTAGGTCCAGTTTTAGGTCCAGTTTTAGGTCCAGTTTTAGTCCCTATGCGGTTCCAAAATTCCGGCATCACAGACCAGGACTGAGACCAGGACCAGAGCAGATCCAGACCAGGACTGAGACTGGGACCAGAGTAAAGGAGAGGGGGACAGAGTCTGGTGCAGGTTCTGCTCTGTGGACTTTATTTCGGTCTCTGTTCTGTACAATATCGTCTTGTTTCCCACGGGAACAGTGAGCGTCTCCTTCATGTTGAGTGAAAGTTCACGTCTGCCTCAGTTTTAGGCGTCACTCTCAGAACACGGGCCCTGATTGGTTGATGTGACACGAATATTTGTAGAAAGTAAAAAATGTTCAACTTTGGAGAATTTCGCAAGCCCCTCCCCTTTGGGAATTCGCGCATCAACAGCAGTTTCACAAATTCATGGCGCTCGTTTCACCGATTTGCACCTCTGAAAATGCGGCACTAAGGCCGTGTTCAGATGCACCTGAAGTTTCCCAAATCCGATTTTTTGGCCCCTATGTTCCTGTATCTGATCTTTTCATGTCTGAACCACACAGATCTGATGTTTTCACATGTGACCAGGACACTTGGATCTGTGCTCCTGAAACTGATCCATATCTGATCTTTAACATGTGACTTGAGTGTGAACAGTCAGGTCACATTCATCCACCTACACGTCATCAACAAGACACAAACGTCACTATTCTGCACTGAAGTAGAGAAAACTGTTCATGATCCATGTGACTGAAGTGAAGCACATCTCCACTCACCACAAAACACCACCACCAAAAACCTGGTCCTTCTCCTTCTCAATCTCCTCCTTAAAACAAGTCAGTTGTTCATGTTGTGGCTCCGGTACGAGAGGAACTTTAAAATCTCCAGGTGCTCGATGCTGCGTCCATGTTTGTTCAACTTGTGTAAACACAGAGACGCTCGCTGCGGTTGACGTCGTCGTGTCTCCAGTGTCACATGTGGGACACTTTTGGACCGTTTAATGTTCACACTGGAGTCACATACAAGTCACATTTAACTGGAAATGTGAACGACCTCGAAAAAACATCGGATTTCACCAAAAAATCGGAATTGAGCGTTAAACCTGCAGACTGAACGGAGACTAATTCGCGACGCAGAACCATTCTTCACACGTCAACCACCTTTACACAGGGTTAACATGTAAATCATTGGCCTTGTTCACGCCAGAAGCATTCGGGTTTAAACACAGTTTAATGGTCCTGGTCTCTGAGGAGGTCTGTGGTTTTTACCTGAGCAGCTCCGGTCCCGCTCTTTTCCTCCCAGGTGCTTTTTGGCTCCTGACGCTTCGTCTTCGATACTGGCCACGGAGTCCAAGAGTCTGGAGACCAACATCACCACCCAGCTGATCATCGGGATGTCCAACACTCCTGGACACGCGTTAAACACACAAATAAACACACAAAAAACACAAACAAACAAACAAACAAACACACTCCTGAAGCCAAATCTTAGAATGTAAACAGTCTGTTCTGAGTCTCTGTCCTCGAATTAATCTACAGAGTCAAACATGAACTGACCCTAAAACTTCTCTACACTGTAAATATGTTTTATTTAAACCTGTGTGTGTCTCTGTGTGTGTGTCTCTGTGTGTCTGTGTGTGTGTCTGTCTGTGTGTGTGTCTCTGTGTGTCTGTGTGTGTCTCTGTGTGTGTGTGTCTCTGTGTGTGTGTGTCTCTGTGTGTCTCTGTGTGTATCTCTGTATGTGTGTGTGTCTCTGTATTTGTGTGTGTATCTGTGTGTGTGTGTGTGTGTGTGTATGTGTGTGTGTATCTGTGTGTATCTCTGTGTATATGTGTGTGTGTGTCTCTGTATTTGTGTGTGTGTGTGTCTCTGTGTTTCTGTGTATGTGTGTGTGTGTGTCTCTGTATTTGTGTGTGTATCTGTGTATCTGTGTGTGTGTGTGTGTGTGTGTGTATCTGTGTGTATCTCTGTATGTGTGTGTGTGTGTCTCTGTATGTGTGTGTGTGTGTGTGTGTGTATCTGTGTGTGTGTGTGTGTGTATGTGTGTATCTGTGTGTATCTCTGTGTATATGTGTGTGTGTGTCTCTGTATTTGTGTGTGTCTCTGTGTGTGTGTGCCTCTGTGTGTGTGTGTATCTGTGTGTATCTGTGTGTGTACTTGTACCTTCAGTCCTCCGGAGGGCGCTGTTCTGGGCAGGTTGTTGTAGAGGACAGAGTAAAGAGTCGAGCAGGTTCAAAAGTCCCTCCAGAACTCCACTGTTACTGAGAGAACGCTGCCCGATACACGACAGCAACATGAACACTCTGACCAAACACGACGAGACACCAGACACCAGACGAGACACCAGACGAGACGAGACGAGAGACGAGGAGAGAAGAGAGAAGAGGGCTTTAGGTTACAGTGCATATAAACAACTCATTTTACCAAAATTAAGTTCAGTTAAGTTATATTTAAGATTTCATTAAGAAAGCTTAAAAAAAAAAACTGCCCAATGTGGCAACGTTGTAGTTGTTGTTCACCTCCTGGTTAAAAATCA
This sequence comes from Boleophthalmus pectinirostris, assembly GCF_026225935.1. Lineage (NCBI taxonomy): Eukaryota > Metazoa > Chordata > Actinopteri > Gobiiformes > Gobiidae > Boleophthalmus > Boleophthalmus pectinirostris. The sequence continues at coordinate 967,351 of NW_026571404.1, read as the reverse complement.
TGACATCATAACAGGGAATTCAAATAAAAATACAAATAAAAATGTAAGAAAATGCCTTTATCTTGTTTAGTTGTTAAATATATATATATTAAAAAAAAAGTGTTTCTTCTGTAAATTTTGCAGAACTTTTGGACAGAATTCTCCCCATGTGACAATTTAAGGAAACAAAACAAAAAAAACAAAATCAAACTACTAAAATCATGAAAACGTGAACTCAAAATGTACTGTGTGAACACATAACCCGCCTCACGTTAAATAATTAAATGAATGAATAATGAATAAATAAATACATTATTGTATTTATTTATTTATTTATTTTTTATTATTTTTTATTTATTTAATTTTTTTTATGTACTTTTTACATTTATATTAATTTTATGTGTGGAAAAAAAACTGGGCATATAAACTGACAAGAGGAAAAAAGCACTGAATAAATTGCAAAAAAAAAAAGACAACAAGGATTTTAAGCTGAGAAAAAGATTATGATTTGAAAAAAGGTAAACATCGCCATAAAATCCAACATTTTTGAAAGTTATAGGTGCCCAGTCAGTCCCTGTCAGTCCCTGTCAGTCCCTGTCAGTCCCTGTCAGTCCCAGTCAGTCCCCAGTCCCTGTCAGTCCCTGTCAGCCCCAGTCCCAGTCCCCTGTCAGTCAGTCCCCCTGTCAGTCCCTGTCAGTCCCAGTCAGTCCCTGTCAGTCCCAGTCAGTCCCAGTCAGTCCCTGTCAGTCCCCAGTCAGTCCCTGTCAGTCCCTGTCAGTCCCAGTCAGTCCCTGTCCAGTCCCCAGTCCCAGTCAGTCCCTGTCAGTCCCTGTCAGTCAGTCCCTGTCAGTTCCAGTCAGTCCTGTCAGTCCCTGTCAGTCCCCAGTCAGTCCCAGTCAGTCCCTGTCAGTCCCTGTCAGTCCCAGTCAGTCCCAGTCAGTCCCTGTCAGTCCCAGTCAGTCCCTGTCAGTCCCTGTCAGTCCCAGTCAGTCCTGTCAGTCCTGTCAGTCCCCAGTCAGTCCTGTCAGTCCCAGTCAGTCCCAGTCAGTCCCTGTCAGTCCCAGTCAGTCCCTGTCAGTCCCATGTCAGTCCCAGTCAGTCCTGTCAGTCCCTGTCAGTCCCTGTCAGTCAGTCCCTGTCAGTCCCAGTCAGTCCCTGTCAGTCCCTGTCAGTCCCTGTCAGTCCCAGTCAGTCCCTGTCAGTCCCTGTCAGTCCCTGTCAGTCCCAGTCCCCAGTCAGTCCGTCAGTCCAGTCAGTGTCAGTCCCTGTCAGCCCTGTCAGTCCCAGTCAGTCCCAGTCAGTCCAGTCTGTCAGTCCCTGTCAGTCAGTCCCTGTGTCAGTCCTGTCAGTCTCCCAGTCAGTCCCTCAGTCAGTCCCTGTCAGTCCCCAGTCAGTCCCTGTCAGTCCCCAGTCAGTCCCAGTCAGTCCCTGTCAGTCCCTGTCAGTCCCAGTCAGTCCCAGTCAGTCCCTGTCAGTCCCTGTCAGTCCCTGTCAGTCCCTGTCAGTCCCTCCCAGTCAGTCCCTGTCAGCCAAACATGAGCAGTTTGTGTGGGACAGATACAAACAGCAACACCTCCACTTATTTTAATTGATCCATGGGAAAACAAAACTCTACTTTCTGTAATTTTCAACATATTTTCAACTTTTCTTCATAAATATTTTGATTTGTGTAAAACAATAATTTGATATAATATACAGGTTTTATGACACCAAATAAAGTAAAGATCTGAGTCATAAAAACATCAGTAGTAGTAGTAGTATTTGTAGTAGTAGTAGTAGTAGTAGTAGTAGTAGTATTTGTAGTATTTGTAGTAGTAGTAGTAGTAGTTAGTAGTAGTAGTAGTAGTAGTAGTAGTAGTAGTAGTAGTAGTAGTAGTAGTTGTAGTAGTAGTAGTAGTAGTAGTAGTAGTAGTAGTAGTAGTAGTAGTAGTAGTAGTAGTAGTAGTAGTAGTAGTAGTAGTAGTAGTAGTAGTAGTAGTAGTAGTAGTAGTAGTAGTAGTAGTAGTAGTAGTAGTAGTAGTAGTAGTAGTAGTAGTAGTAGTAGTAGTAGTAGTATTTGTAGTAGTAGTAGTAGTAGTAGTAGTAGTAGTAGTAGTAGTAGTAGTAGTAGCAGTAGTAGTAGTAGTAGTAGTAGTAGTAGTAGTAGTAGTAGTAGTAGTATTTGTAGTAGTAGTAGTAGTATTGTAGTAGTAGTAGTAGTAGTAGTAGTAGTAGTAGTGTAGTAGTAGTAGTAGTAGTAGTAGTAGTAGTAGTAGTAGTAGTAGTAGTAGTAGTAGTAGTAGTAGTAGTAGTAGTAGTAGTAGTAGTAGTAGTAGTAGTAGTAGTAGTAGTAGTAGTAGTAGTATTAGTAGTAGTAGTAGTAGTAGTAGTAGTAGTAGTAGTAGTAGTAGTAGTATTGTGTAGTAGTAGTAGTAGTAGTAGTAGTAGTAGTAGTAGTAGTAGTAGTAGTAGTAGTAGTAGTAGTAGTAGTAGTAGTAGTAGTAGTAGTAGTAGTAGTAGTAGTAGTAGTAGTAGTAGTAGTAGTAGTGTAGTATTTGTAGTAGTAGTAGTAGTAGTAGTAGTAGTAGTAGTAGTAGTAGTAGTAGTATTTGTAGTAGTAGTAGTAGTAGTGTAGTAGTAGTAGTAGTAGTAGTAGTAGTAGTAGTAGTAGTAGTAGTAGTAGTAGTAGTAGTAGTAGTAGTATTTGTAGTATTTAGTAGTAGTGTAGTATTTGTAGTAGTAGTAGTATAGTAGTAGTAGTAGTGGTAGTAAGTAGTTAGTAGTAGTGTAGTAGTAGTAGTAGTAGTAGTAGTGTAGTAGTAGTAGTAGTAGTAGTAGTAGTAGTAGTGTAGTAGTAGTAGTAGTAGTAGTAGTAGTAGTAGTAGTAGTAGTAGTTAGTAGTAGTAGTAGTAGTAGTAGTAGTAGAGTAGTAGTAGAGCAGTTTAGTTAGTAGTAGTTAGTAGTTAGTAGTAGTAGTAGTATTGTAGTAGTAGTAGTAGTAGTAGTAGTAGTAGTAGTAGTAGTAGTAGTAGTAGTAGTAGTAGTAGTAGTAGTAGTAGTAGTAGTAGTAGTAGTAGTAGTAGTAGTAGTAGTAGTAGTAGTAGTAGTAGTAGTAGTATTTGTAGTATTTGTAGTAGTAGTAGTAGTTCTGTAGTATTTGTAGTATTTGTAGTAGTAGTCTTCTCACCTGTCCTGTGGAAATATGAGCAGTTGTAGTAGTAGTATTTGCAGTAGTAGTAGTAGTAGTAGTAGTAGTAGTAGTAGTAGTAGTTTGTAGTATTTGTAGTAGTAGTAGTAGTATCTTCTCACCTGTCCTGTGGAAATATGAGCAGTTGTTCTGAGTTGTAAAGTTCTTGCAGGACGTTGGAGAGGAACTGTCCCCACCACCTCTCCGCTCCACAGAGCTGGACCAGCAGGAGGCCGGCGTGCAGACGGATCTTTGGAGTCCCGCTGATGCACAGATGTTTGAAGAGCTCCTCGCACGCCTCCGAGTGGAACGTGGACTGAAGAACCGACGGAACGGAGTGACCTGAAGAACCGCAGAACGACAAGACCCATGAAGAGGGGAACGAGGAAGAAAACGAGCTCGACGAAAAGAAAAATCAACACTAAAGAAACTCCAGCACAACAGATTTGTCACGTCTCAAGTTTAAGTCTAAGTTTGTCTAAATCTAAATTTGTCTATGCCTACGTTTGTCTAAGTTTAAGTCTAAGTTATCTAAATCCAAGTCTAAGTTTGTCCAAGCCTAAGTTTGTCTACGTCTAAGTTGTCTAAGTTTGTCTAAGTCCAAGTTTAAGTCTAAATCAAAATTTGTTGATGTCTATGTTTGTCTAAGTTTAAGTCTAACTTTGTTTAAGTCTAAATTTGTCTAAGTTTAAGTATCAGTTTGTCTAAGTTCAAATTTATCCAAGTCCCAGTCCAGCCCCCCAGTCCAGTCCCCGGTCCCAGTCCCGGTCCCGGTCCAGTCCAGTCCAGGTCCCGGTCCCAGTCCCGGTCCAGTCCGTCCCCCGTCCGGTCAGTCCGGTCCCGGTCCCCGGTCCCGGTTCCAGTCCAGTCCCGGTCCGGTCCAGTTCCGGTCCAGTCCGGTCCAGTCGTCCGGTCCAGTCCCGGTCCAGTTCGGTCCAGTTCCGGTCCAGTTCCGGTCCAGTTCCGGTCCAGTTCCAGTCCCGGTCCCAATCCCGGTCCCAATCCCAGTCCCAATCCCAGTCCCAATCCAGTCTCGGTCCAGTTCCAGTCCCGGTCCCAGTCCCGTCCCGGTCCGTACCGTTGTTGGCGTGCAGCAGGCTGAGCAGTGTGTCCAGCAGGTATCTGATGATGGTCCTGAGCTGCTCCGTGGACGAGTTCTGGACCAGGTCTTGGGGTTTGGGTTTGTCGGCGTCGGTCAGGAGTCTGCGGGAGGCGCCCAGGGACACGCGCAGACGCTGCACTGCATGATGGGAAAGGTTGAGCTGCAGCTGGAGCTGGATACAGTCCTGATACGCAGAGAAGACGCGCTGGTCCTCCTCAACCACCTTGTCCGGTTTACGCAGGAAGTACTGAGCGTTGTTGGCGCTGTTCAGAGGAGGAAGATCTATGCTCTGAAGGAGAGTCTCCAGACGATGGCACGCCAGGTTATATCTGTGGAGAGGAGAGCACGCCAGGTTATATCTGTGGAAAGGAGAGCACGCCAGGTTATATCTGTGGAGAGGAGAGCACGCCAGGTTATATCTGTGGAGAGGAGAGCACGCCAGGTTATATCTGTGGAGAGGAGAGCACGCCAGGTTATATCTGTGGAGAGGAGAGCATGTTAGGACTAAACCAGGACTAAACTGGGACAAAATCAAGTCTAAAACCGGGACTAGACCAAGGACTAAACCAGGTTTAAACCCGGGTTATTTGTTAGTGTTTTTCCAGTGAAGATGTTGTGGGTCATATCGGTGTATTTGAGTGAGAAGAATCTACTTCATCATTTGCTGTTAGTTTAATTATCCACAATTTAGGACACAGCATTAAAAAGTTATAAAATGATAGTGAGTGATGTAATCAGCACAAACTGAATTTGACTTTAAACACATTATTATTGGACACAGGCAGCTGCTTCATTGGAAAAATGTTTCCACCTTCCACCCAAAGTTCCTCAGGAGTCGGACACTTGGTTTAGTGACACTGAGCTCCTGGCTCCACTGCTCGTGTGTATTTCCCTCTACACGAACTTTTGGACGTGTAACTTTTAGAATCCTGTAAAGTGAGTGAGGTTCCTCTGTTCTCTCTAGATGTTTGTCTGGAGCAGTTCGTCCTGCTCGTGGAGATTTGAGAAAACAGGATCCATCCTGTTTTTTGAGTTTGTCCGTGGGCGTAGGCACGTGTCCTCGTCAAAATCCACAGAACATGAATGTTTGTTTGTATTTGTGAGTTTCCATCAGCTCCTCGTGTCCTGGGGCAGATCTGTGTCGTGTGAAAGACTCAGCTCCACAAACACTCTTCATAAGAGTTTAAAATGTCCTTTTGAAACGGTGTTTGTGGTGGTGAGTGTGGACGGAAGGTAAACACAAGTGTTTCTCTGTGGACCTGATACAAACGACTAAACGCCTCAGTCAAGTTTGATCGACTTTACACTGACAAACACAGAGTCAGTGCTGCGCGTGGACGTCATGTTCCTGTACCTGCACCGTATGTCCTCCTGCAGGCCTGTGGGTGGTGTTCTTGGGTGATGTTTGGTGTTGTGGGTGGTGTCGTGGGTGGTGTTCTTGGGTGATGTTTGGTGTCGTGGGTGGTGTCGTGGGTGGTGTTCTTGGGTGATGTTTGGTGTCGTGGGTGGTGTTCTTGAGTGATGTTTGGTGTCGTGGGTGGTGTTCTTGGGTGATGTTTGGTGTCGTGGTGGTGTTCTCGGGTGCGGGTGGTGTGTGGGTGGTGTCTTGGGTGAGTTTGGTGTGTTGTGTGTGGGTGTGTGGTGTTTCGTGGTGTCGTGGTGGGTTCTTGGGTGTTTGGTGCGTGGGTGGTGTTCTTGGAGTTTGGTGTTGGTGGTGTTCTTGGTGTTTGGTGTCGTGGGTGGTGTTCTTGGGTTTTTTGGTGTCGTGGGTGTGTTCTTCTGAGTGGTGTCGTGGTGGTGTTCTGGGTGTTTGGGTGTGTGGGTGGTGTTCCTCGGGTGGTGCCGTGGTGGGTGGGTTGTTCTCGGGTGATGTTTGGTGTTGTGGGTGGTGTGGGTGTCTCGGGTGTGTTTGGTGTTGTGGGTGGTGTTCTTGGGTGATGTTTGGTGTTGTGGGTGGGTGTGGGTGGTGTTCTTGAGTGGTGTGTGGGGTGTGGTGTGTTCTTGGGTGATGTTTGGTGTCGTGGGTGTGGTGTTCTTGGTTCTTTGGGTGGTTTTGTGTTCGTGGGTGGTGTTCTTCGTTGTTGGTGTCTGGGTGGTGTTCTTGGGTGTTTTTCGGTGTCGTGGTGGTGTTCTCCTTGGGTGGTGTCGGGGTGTTGTTCTTGGGTGATGTTTGGTGTTGGTGTTCTTGGGGTGATGTTTGGTGTTGTGGTGTGTCGTGTGGGGTTCTTGAGTGGTGTCGTGGGTGGTGTTCTTGGGTGATGTTTGGTGTCGTGGGTGGTGTTCTTTGGGTGATGTGGTTTCGTGGTGTTTCTGGGTGATGTTTGGTGTCGTGGGTGGTGTTCTTGGGTGATGTTTGGTGTCGTGGGTGTTGTTCTTGGGTGATGTTTGGTTTTGGGTGGGTTCTCTGTGTCGTGGTGGTGTTCTTGAGTGGTTTGGTGTCGTGGGTGTGTTCTTGGGTATGTTTGTGTTCGTGGTGTGGGTGATGTTTGGGTGTCGTGGGGTGTTCTTGGTGTGTTTGTGTCGTGGGTGGTGTTCTTGGTGATGTTTGTGTGTGTGTGTCGTGGGTGTGTTTTTGGGTGATGTTTGGTGTTGTGGGTGTGTCGTGGGTCTGGGTGGTGTTGTGGGGTGTTTTGGTGTTTTGTGGGTGCGTGTCGTGGGGTGTTCTGGGTGATGTTTGGTGTGTGGGTGGTGTTTTCGGGTGGGTGGTGTCGTGGGTGGGTTCTGGGTGCGGGTGGTGTCGTGGGTGTGTTCGTGGGTGTGGGGTGGTGTGTGGGGGTGTTCTGAGTGGTGTGTGGGTGTTGTTCTCGGTGTGGTGGTTGTGTGTCTGGGTGGTTTCGTGGTGTGTGTTGTGGTGGTGTCGTGGGTGGTGTGTGGTGGTGTTCTCGGGTGGTGTCGTGGGTGGTGTTCTCGGGTGATGTTCTCGGGTTTGTGTCGTTGGTGTCGTGGGTGTTGTTCTCAGGTGATGTTTGGTGTCGTGGGTGTTGTTTGGTGTCGTGGGTGGTGTTCTCGGGTGCGGGTGGTGTCGTGGGTGGTGTCGTGGGTGGTGTTCCTGTACCTGCACTGTATGTCCTCCTGCAGGGCGACCATCATGGTGAGGTGCTGCTCCACCTCGGGTTGGGGGCAGGGTTCTCCGTCTCTCAGCGGGTCGTGGCTCAGCTTCAGGTCGCTCTCCCAGGGCAGGATGTACGTGTGACCGTAGTAAAAACCCAGAGGGATCTTTGCCCGAGCGTTTGTGCTGCCGTAGCGACCGATCACCGTGATCTGACGAGACAGACGAACGAGAAGAGAGGAACGAGAGAGGAACGACAGAGGAACAGAGGAACAAGAGAACAACGAGAGGAAGACAGAGGAGAGAGAGAACGACAGAGGAACAAGAGAGAGACAGAGAACGACAGAGGAACGACAAACAAGAGAGGAACAAGAGAGAGGAACGACAGAGGAACAAGAGAGAGAACGACAGAGGAACAAGAGAGAGGAACGACAGAGGAACAAGAGAGAGGAACGACAGAGGAACGACAGAGGAACAAGAGAGAGAGAAACGACAGAGGAACAAGAGAGAGGAACGACAGAGGAACAAGAGAGGAACGACAGAGGAACAAGAGAGAGGACGACAGAGGAACAAGAGAGAGGAACGACAGAGGAACAAGAGAGAGGAACGACAGAGGAACAAGAGAGGAACGACAGAGGAAAGAGAACAGAGGAACAGAGGAACAAGGAAGAGGAAACGACAGAGAACGACAGAGGAACAGAGAGAGAGGAACGACAGAGGAACAAGAGAGGAACAGAGGACAGAGGAACAAGAGAGAGGAACGACAGAGGAACAAGAGAGGAACGACAGAGGAACAGAGAGAGAAGAGAGAGGAACAAGAGAGGAACGACAGAGGAACAAGAGAGAGGAACGACAGAGGAACAAGAGAGGAACGACAGAGGAACAAGAGAGGAACGACAGAGGAACAAGAGAGAACGACAGAGGAACAAGAGAGAGAGAACGACAGAGGAACAAGAGAGGAACGACAGAGGAACAAGAGAGGAACGACAGAGGAACAAGAGAGGAACGACAGAGGAACAACAGGACAGAGGAACGACAGAGAGACAGAGAACAGAGAACGACAGAGAACAAGAGAGGACAAGAGAGAGGAACGACAGAGGAACAAGAGAGGAACGACAGAGGAACAAGAGAGGAACGACAGAGGAACAAGAGAGGAACGACAGAGGAACAAGAGGAGAAGAGAGAGGAGTTAGTTTGTGGTTCCACCATGATTAAAAAAAAAAGAAATGAAAAGGGTCTAAAAACGTTCTGAGGCGACTGTAGAAGCTCCTCAGATGTTGTCATCAGAAAAGTTGTTATTGTTCAGTTGTTAACTTCACATGAATTTAACATTAAATGTCCTGGTTTAGTCCTGGTTTAGTCCTTCAGTTTGTTCCTGGTTTCAGTCCTGGTCAGTCCTGGTTCAGTCCTGTTAGTCCTTAGACCTGGTTTAGACCTGGTTTAGACCTGGTTCAGTCCTGGTTATGGTCCTGGTTTAGACCTGGTTCAGTTCTGGTTTACCTGGTTTAGACCTGGTTTATCCTGGTTCCTGGAGTCCTGGTTCAGTCCTGGTTTAGTCCTGGTTTCTGGTTTAGTCCTGGTTTAGACCTGGTAGTCCTGGTTTAGTCCTGTTAGACCTGGGTTCAGTTCTGGTTTTGACCTGGTTCAGTCCTGGTTTAGTCCTGGTTTAGACCTGGTTCAGACCCGGTTTAGACCCGGTTTTAAAGTGCACCTTCATGAAGCGGCAGACAGGGGGCGGCAGCAGGTCGTGCAGGATGAGCGAGTGGGTGCTGATGTCGGTCGCCACGACGAGGCGGCGTCCGTCCACCTCCTCGCCGAGCGTCCACACGTCGATGGACAGAGACGCCAAGTCCGAACAAACCGGGATCAGAGCGTCTGTGAGGAGCACCGGACGACCGAAGTCCAGGGTCACGAACCGACGAGCTCCTGCAGAAGAGAAGAAGACGAGAAGGAGAGAGGAGAACAGAGAGAAGAGAACAGAGAGAGGAGAGAGGAGAACAGAGAGAGAGAAGAGAACAGAGAGAGGAGAGAAGAGAACAGAGAGAGAGAGAGGAGGAGAGAGAGAACAGAGAGAGGAGAACAGAGAGAGAGAGGAGAGAACAGAGAGAGGAGAACAGAGAGAGAGGAGAGGAGAGAACAGAGAGAGAGAGAAGAGAGAGAGAAGAGAACAGAGAGAGAGAGAGAGAGAGAGAGAGAACAGAGAGAGAGAAGAGAGAGAGAGAGAGAGAACAGAGAGAGAGAGAGGAGAACAGAGAGAAGAGAGAGAGAGGAGAGAGAACAGAGAGAGAGAGGAGAAGAGAACAGAGAGAGAGAGAGAGAGAGAGAACAGAGGAGAGAGAACAGAGAGAGAGAGAGAGAACAGAGAGAGAGAGAGAGAGAGAAGAGAGAGAGAGAGAGAGAGAGAAAGAGAGAGAGAGAGAGAGAGGAGAACAGAGAGAGAGAGAGAGAGAGAGAAGAGAGAGAACAGAGAGAAGAGACAGAGAGAGGAGAGAGAGAACAGAGAGAGAGAGAGAACAGAGAGAGGAGAGAGAAAGAGAACAGAGAAGAGAGAGAAGAGAGAGAGAGAGAGAGAACAGAGAGAGGAGAGAAGAGAACAGAGAGAGAGGAGAGAAGAACAGAGAGAGAGAGAAGAGAGAGAGAGAGAGAGAGAGAGAGAGAGAGAGAGAGAGGAGAGAGAGAGAGAGAGAAGAGAACAGAGAGAGAGAGAGAGAGAACAGAGAGAGAGAGAAGAGAACAGAGAGAGGAGAGAAGAGAACAGAGAGAGAGAGAGAGAGAAGAGAACAGAGAGAGGAGAGAAGAGAACAGAGAGAGGAGAGAGAGAGAGAGAGGAGAGAGAACAGAGAGAGAGGAGAAGAGAACAGAGAGAGAGAGAGAGAGAGAGAGAGAGAAGAGAGAGAAGAGAGAACAGAGAGAGGAGAGAAGAGAGAACAGAGAGAGAGAGAGAACAGAGAGAGAGAGAAGAGAACAGAGAGAGAGAGAGAAGAGAACAGAGAGAGAGAGAGAAGAGAGACAGAGAGAGAGAGAGAGAGAAGAGAGACAGAGAACAGAGAGAGAGAGAGAGAACAGAGAGAGAGAGAGAGAGAGACAGAGAGAACAGAGAGAGAGAGAGACGAGAGAGAGAGAGAGAGAGAACAGAGAGAGAGAGAGGAGAGGAGAGAGAGAGAGAGAGAGAAGAAGAGAACAGAGAGAGAGAGAGAGAGAGAGAAGAGAACAGAGAGAGAGAGAGAGAGAGAGAAGAGAACAGAGAGAGAGAGAGAGAGAACAGAGAGAGAGAGGAGAGAGAGGAGAAGAGAGAGAGAGAGAGAGAAGAGAAGAGAGAGAGAACAGAACAGAGAGAGAGAGGAGAGAAGAGAACAGAGAGAGAGGAGAAGAGAACAGAGAGAGAGAACAGAGAGAGAGAAGAGAGAGAGAGAGAGAGAGAGAGAGAGAAGAGAGAGAGAGGAGAAGAGAACAGAGAGAGAGAGAGAGAGAGAGAGAGAAGAGACAGAGAGAGAGAGAGAACAGAGAGAGAGAAAGAGAGAGAGAGAACAGAGGAGAGAGAGAGAGAGAGAGGAGAACAGAGAGAGGAGAGAGGAGAACAGAGAGAGGAGAGAAGAGGTGAGACGGAACGAGAAAGAGGTTTTTTATCATCAGCACAGTTCTGGAAAGTCTGAAAATATAATACGATTAAAAAAGTCTGGAGTCTTTTTATCATTTTACTTTCAGGTAACAAAAGTAAATAAAACTACAATTACACGGAGCACTGACAGTAGCAGTATTTGTAGTATTTGTAGTAGCAGTAGTAGTAGTATTAGAAGTATTTGTAGTCTTTGTAGAAGTAGTAGTAGTATTAGTAGTATTTGTAGTAGCAGTAGTATTTGTAGTAGTATTTATAGTAGTATTTGTAGTAGTTGTAGTATTTGTAGTATTTATAGTAGTCGTAGTATTTGTAGTATTTGTAGAAGTAGTAGTATTAGTAGTATTTGTAATAGTATTTGTAGTATTTGTAGTATTAGTAGTATTTTTAGTAGTATTTGTAGTATTTGTAGTAGTAGTATTAGTAGTAGTAGTATTTAGTAGTATTTGTAGTAGTATTTGTAGTAGTATTTGTAGTAGTTGTAGTAGTATTTGTAGTATTTATAGTATTTATAGTAGTCGTAGTATTTGTAGTATTTGTAGAAGTAGTAGTATTAGTAGTATTTGTAATAGTATTTGTAGTATTCGTAGTAGTATTTGTAGTAGTATTTGTAGTATTCATAGTATTTGTAGTAGTATTTGTAGTAGTATTTGTAGTAGTATTTGTAGAGTAGTATTTGTAGTATTGTAGTAGTATTTGTAGTAGTATTTGTAGTAGTATTTGTAGTAGTTGTAGTAGTATTTGTAGTATTTATAGTATTTGTAGTATTTATAGTATTTGTAGAAGTAGTAGTATTAGTAGTATTTGTAATAGTATTTGTAGTATTCGTAGTAGTAGTAGTATTTGTAGTAGTATTTGTAGTATTTGTAGTAGTATGTAGTAGTAGTAGTTTGTAGTAGTATTTGTAGTAGTATTTGTTGTAGTATTAGTAGTTGTAGTATTTGTAGTAGTATTTAGTATTTGTAGTATTTGTAGTAGTATTTGTAGTAGTATTTTGTAGTATTTGTAGTATTTTGTAGTATTTGTAGTAGTATTTGTAGTATTTGTAGTAGTATTTGTAGTAGTATTTGTAGTAGTATTTGTAGTAGTATTTGTAGTATTTGTAGTAGTATTTGTAGTATTTGTAGTAGTATTTGTAGTAGTATTTGTAGTAGTATTTGTAGTAGTATTTGTAGTATTTGTAGTATTTGTAGTAGTATTGTAGTAGTATTTGTAGTAGTATTTGTAGTATTTGTAGTAGTATTTGTAATAGTATTTGTAGTATTTAGTAGTATTTGTAGTAGTATTTGTAGTATTTGTATTTGTAGTTTTACCTGAGTGCATGCGTTCGATGATGATGGACTGATGAGGAGGCGGCTGCAGGAAGTGAGACGCCTGAGAAATGGCCAGAGCCAAACCGCTGCCCATCGCCCCCTACAGACACACAACAGAACTACAGCTAAAACACACAATAACACACCACACACACAACAACACACAACACACACACACAAACACACAGCCCATCGCCCCCTACAGACACACAACAGAACTACAGCTCAGAGACACAATAACACACAACACACACACACCACACAACACACACAGCCCATCGCCCCCTACAGACACACAACAGAACTACAACTCAGAGACACACCACACACACAACAACACTGATGTGTGTGTGGTGTGTGTGTGGTGTGTGTGTGGTGTGTGTGTGGTGTGTGTGTGTGTGTGTGTGTGTGTGTGTGTGTGTGTGTGTGTGTGTGTGGTGTGTGTGTGATAATCCTTGTGTCATTCATTCATTTTTCAAAATAAAACCAAAAATAGGAAGACAAAACAACTACAGTTTTCTTCATTATTTGTCTCCAAAACCAAAATGTAAAAACAGATAATGATTTGGTTTTTCAGTTTTTGATTTAGTGTTTAAATGAAAAATTATTTTTCCATTTTTCATTTAAACACAAAATCAAAATCAACTAAAAAAAACTAATCATTATCAGTTTTTACATTTTGGTTTTGGAGACAAATAATGAAGAAAACTGTAGTTGTTTTGTCTTCCTATTTTTGGTTTTATTTTGAAAAATGAATGAATGACACACGGATTGTGTGACGTGTGTGTTGTGTGTGTTGTGTGTGTGTTGTTGTGCGTCACCTGTTTGGTCTTGTGTGCGTTCTTGTGCGTTGTGTGTGTTGTGTGTTGTTGTGTGTGTTGTTGTGCGTCACCTGTTTGGTCTTGTGTGTGTTCTTGTGCGTCGCCAGGTTGACGGGACTCGGGTCCATCATGGATCCGGGGAACAGGTGGGCGAGCTCGGCGCTGAAGGCGGCGGACACGGCCTCGTTGGGCGGCGTGAGGGGCGGAGTCATGAAGAGGGGAGTGGTCTTTGGAGTGGGCGGGATCACGTCCGACGGGTGGATGAAAAAACCCGGAGCCGCGGACGAGTTGGAAGGCACTGAGTTATGGAGATGCCCCGAGGCGGCCGCGGCGGCAGCAGAGGTCGTCTGGTGCAGTTTGGCTTCAAGTTTTGCTTTCTGTAAAAACACAGAGTTTAGATTTGTGTAAAGACAGAGACGTGGTCAAACGTTGGTCTGGTACAGGGAGACGGTAAAAGACTCGACAGGTTTCAGGATCATCAAAATCAGATGGAGTCAGGAGGTAAAGAGACGCACAGAACCTCGTTTACCGACTCGACGCCAAAACACTAAAGGACCGTTCACACCAAAGAGTCAAAAAACGTCTTGACGCCTCTGTTTGGACGCCTTTGCATTTGAGTTTCGACGCCCCCGACGAACGGGACGAACGGGAGAAAAATACTTAACGCGCGTCCGTTGTCCTGGTAACAAGAGCCTGGTCCCGCTTTTTTCCAGACTGATAAGAGTGTTTTTATGACATAAAACATCGCTGGAGGAGATCGGGTCGACGACTGGGGCATGTTTATATTTATACTCCACTAATGACACTGGATCAGTCCCGGTCTGGTCCCGGTCTGGTCCCGGTCTGGTCCCGGTCTGGTCCCGGTCTGGTCCCGGTCTGGTCCCGGTCTGGTCCTCGCGAGCCGCTCGGTGATTGTGGTGTATATAATTATGTTCCGTTCATGTTTGTGGTTCTGGTTCTGGGGTTTTTCTTCCTGATAATAACGTCGCTGCGTCTCTGGATACTCGTCTCTGATTGGTCGACGCGGTGTGTCTGACGCGAAAAGTTCAGCATTTTCAACTTCTTGACGCTGATGCCTTGGACGCGCGTCTAGAGCGTCGAGGCCATAACGCTCAAGACGTGCCGCACTGATGCCGAAGACGCGTCGCAAAACGCAGGAGGCTCTAGTCGCACGTCCACATCGACTTTACATAGAAACTGGACGATTTGACGCTTTGGTGTGAACGAACCTTTAAACTGTGTTCAGTCTGTGGTCGCTGCAGCCGCTCGAATCAGGAGAAAGACAAACGTTTTTTTTCGTGTATTCAAAGTGTTGTGTTATAAGGGAGTTAGTTTCAAAAAATATACAGAAAAAAAAGCAGATAAAAGTGGATCGACAAACTCCAGATAAAAACAGGAGGTGAGGAAACGGTCAGGATTGTGTCATTTACTAATTCAGATTTTCAAAGGTTTTTTTTTGGACAGTTTAGAAAGACGAATCATCGTGAGTGACGGTAAACTGCTGCATTATAGATCCAGACTTGTCTCGCAGAAAGCTTCATGTGGTGCCCATTTTATGAACTTACTGTTGTAATTTGGTGTTTATACCTTTTCAACCAGATACAAAACAGTTTTCTCCTCCAGGTTTTTAAAGTCTTTCATTTCGTTCAGTGTTTATGACGTCTGCAGCACCACATCATTACCTCCACCAAGGAGGTTATGTTTTTGCCGGTGTTTGTTTGTTTGTTTGTTTGTTTGTCTGTCTGTCTATTTGTTTGTTTGTTTGTTTGTCTGTTAGCAACGTAACTCAAAAAGTTATGGACCGATTTTGATGAAATTTTCAGGATTTGTTGGAAATGTGAAAAGGAAGAACTGATTTCATTTTGGGGCTGATCCGGAAGAAATCCTGGATTCTGGATCACTTTGAAATTTTAGTTCACATTGTGGTAAATGGGGCCAAAGATTTTGTTTCTCAATATCTCGGTTAATTATTGACCAAACCCCATGAAATTTGACTCAGGGATGGACAATGGGATCCTCTTTCATATTCCAAATTGAAAGATACGAGACAAATATTTATGGAAAACACAATTAATATGAGGGGGACTGTCGTCCTTGGCGGAGTCTGCGCTCTCTGACTGCTTTTCTAGTTTATTATTTCCACTTCTCCACATCGTACGGGTCAGAACCGATATTTAGACCGATTTTTTATTTTTTTTGCGATACTGAGTCTCTGTCCGTTCAAAGCAAACAAAATTGGCCGGTGTGTTTGGTTCGTGCTCTGTGATTGGCCGGTCTGTTTCCATCGTGCTCTGTGATTGGCCGGTGCGTTTTGTTCGTGCTCTGTGATTGGCCGGTGTGTTTGGTTCGTGCTCTGTGATTGGCCGGTGTGTTTGGTTCGTGCTCTGTGATTGGCCGGTGTGTTTGGTTCGTGCTCTGTGATTGGCCGGTGTGTTTTCGTGCTCTGTGATTGGCCGGTGTTTCCTGTCGTGCTCTGTGATTGGCCGGTGTGTTTCCTGTCGTGCTCTGTGATTGGCGGTGTGTTTCCTGTCGTGCTCTGTGATTGCCGTCGTGCTCTGTGATTGGCCGGTGTGTTTGGTTCGTGCTCTGTGATTGGCCGGTGTGTTTGGTTCGTGCTCTGTGATTGGCCGGTGTGTTTCCTGTCGTGCTCTGTGATTGGCCGGTGTGTTTCCTGTCGTGCTCTGTGATTGGCCGGTGTGTTTCCGTCGTGCTCTGTGATTGGCCTGTGTGTTTCCGTCGTGCTCTGTGATTGGCCTGTGTGTTTCCTGTCGTGCTCTGTGATTGGCCTGTGTGTTTCCATCGTGCTCTGTGATTGGCCTGTGTGTTTCCTGTCGTGCTCTGTGATTGGCCGGTGTGTTTGGTTCGTGCTCTGTGATTGGCCGGTGTGTTTCCTGTCGTGCTCTGTGATTGGCCGGTGTGTTTCCTGTCGTGCTCTGTGATTGGCCGGTGTGTTTCCGTCGTGCTCTGTGATTGGCCGGCGTTTCATACGTACACAGACCTGTTGCTGCAGTTTGAGCAGCTGCTGTTGTTTCTCCTGGAGGACCTGCAGCTGTTGTTCTGCAGAGACCATGGCGTGGGACAGAGACTGAAGCGCCACCTGAGCCGCCGAGCTCAGAGCCGTGGAAGCTTCACCCACCGACGCCGAGGAGAGAGGCCCGACCGTGGGAGGAACGCCGAACGAACTCACTGCACAGAACACACACACGGGAGGGTTAGAAGCACGAACGCAGCGAGTTTAATTAAACACTGAAAACTCCTGAGAAGGTACGGCATGATTCTAGTCAAGTCCTGATGAAGATCAACACATTCTGCCTTTAACCGTTTAAATAAATATCTTTTATTTCTACTTTCTGGAGTGCCTGGATTTAATTTTTTCTAAATTTTGATCCATTTTCCATTTTCCAAGAGCGAGGAACACCTGGAGCAGCCACAGTTTTGTTCAACTAGTGAGAAGGTTTTGTGTAAAGTTTTCAATTATAAACTGGATTCAAAACAGTTTTAATTTAAATTAAAACACGGCACTGGAGTAAAGTATAAAACACGGAGCTGGAGTAAAATCTAAAACACGGAGCTGGAGTAAAAGTATAAAACACGGAGCTGGAGTAAAATCTAAAACACGGAGCCGGAGTAAAGTCTAAAAGAGTAAAATATAAAACACGGAGCTGGAGTAAAGTATAAAACACGGAGCCGGAGTAAAATATAAAACACGGAGCCGGAGTAAAGTATAAAACACAGAGCCGGAGTAAAGTTAAAAACAAGGAGCTGGAGTAAAGTCTAAAAGAGTAAAATATTAAAATTGGAGCTGGAGCGTTACCAGTGAACATGCTGGCGTCGTCTCTCTCCACTCGAGTCCCGTCGCTGGTGGAGATGCAGCTGAAGTGAAGAGGCTCCACCTCCAAAAGTCCAGTGAGAGACGTGAAACTGCCCTCAGCTGCTGCACAACTGCTCACTTTACCGTTCCCTACAGAAGAACATTCACGTGAGAACAGAGGAAGAGGAAGAGAAGAGGAGATATTTTGATATTTAGAGTTTTTACCTGAGAGTATTTCGGACAGGTCGATCTCATCAGACTGGACTCCGATGCTGCTGTTGTAGGCGTTTTTACAGGAAGATCCACTCACCTCCAGATCAAACAGAACTGGGTCAAAAGGAGAACTGTACAGACCGTACCTAGAACACAAGACACACAGAACAGGTCACTTTTACTCCTGTTTCACTCTTTCCTTCACAGGAACATTCAGAGCTTTCAGCAGCGCCCTCTGGTGGTCAGCCAGGATCCACAGCACAGTAGTCACAAACTTTACTTATTTCAAACTAGAACTGGGGTCAGAACTAAAGCAGAACTAAAACCAGGTGTAAACCAGGTCTAAACCAAGTCTAGACCAGAACTAAACCCAGAACTAAACCAGGAACTAAACTAGGTCTTAACCAGGTCTAAACCAGAACCTAAAACCAGGACTACATAGAACAAAACCAGAACTAAAACCAGGTCTAAACCAGTCTAAAACCAGGTCTAAACTAAACTAAAACCAAGACTAAACCAGAACTACACCAGAACTAAAACCAGGTCTAAACGAGGAGTAAAACAGGATTTAACCAGGACTAAAAAATGCAGCGTGCACTGAAAAAATAAAATATTGTCGGACATAAAACTGGTCCGTGGCACAAAAAGGTTGAGGACCACTGATCTAGAACATCTCTAGAACATCTCGCTCATCTGTAAATTCTGATCTGAATGTTTCTTTAGACGTTCTGTGATGGGACAGTCGTTTTTCACACACACAGCAGCAAAAAACTGGAACACACTTCAGCTGAATTTAAAACCTGCACTGACTCCCACACTTTGTCTCCTGGGATAAAACGTCTTTTGAGCAGAAGAACGTCAACATCAGGCTTCTTCAAGATTCAACATTCTGCCTGACTGTACTACGGGTTTATTGTGTCTCTGTTGATGAATTATTTATTTGTCTGTATACAGTTTATAGTTTGCTCAGATAAATGCACCTGGTCTGTAAGAGCGCCTCCAGTGGAGTGAGGCGGTCCTGCAGCTGCCGGGACACAGCGGTGAGTAACGAGGCACAGGCGGAGCTGCATCCGGCCAAATCCTCCTCCTTCACGTAGTTCAGCAGCACAAAGTACCAGAACACTGAACCTGAACCAAACAAACACGAGGAACATCTTTAACACTACAGTCTTTGACATAAAGTACAAATGTGATGTGTGTACTGTGTGTGTGTACTGTGTGTGTGTGTACTGTGTGTGTGTGTGTACTGTGTGTGTACTGCGTGTGTGTGTACTGCGTGTGTGTGTCGTGTGTGTACTGTGTGTGTGTGTACTGCGTGTGTGTGTGTGTACTGCGTGTGTGTACTGCGTGTGTGTACTGCGTGTGTGTACTGTGTGTGTACTGCGTGTGTGTACGTGTGTGTGTGTACTGCGTGTGTGTACTGCGTGTGTGTGTGTACTGCGTGTGTGTGTGTACTGCGTGTGTGTGTGTGTGTACTGCGTGTGTGTGTACTGCTGTGTGTGTGTGTGTACGTGTGTGTGTGTACTGCGTGTGTGTACTGCGTGTGTGTACGTGTGTGTGTGTACTGCGTGTGTGTGTACTGCGTGTGTGTGTACTGCGTGTGTGTGTGTGTGTGTACTGCGTGTGTGTGTGTGTGTGTACTGCGTGTGTGTGTACTGCGTGTGTGTACTGCGTGTGTGTACGTGTGTGTGTGTGTGTACTGTGTGTACTGTGCGTGTGTGTACTGACCCCCGGTGGCGGCTGCAGGTAGATAAGGCATATTCTCAATAAGAGCTTTGAGCAGACTCACTCCGAACCCCTGCTGAGCCGACTCCCCTTTACCGTTACTATGGAGACAAGAAAACTGTTTACAGTCGCAGGTTTCAGACGACGTCTCGTTGACGTCACTAAAAACAGATGAGGTCAGGAAGTAAAGACGGACGCACAGGACCCGTTTACCTCCGCTGACTCAGCACCAAAATGCATCATTTCTGAGCAGTTTATGGTCACTGCAACAGCTCGAATCGGGAAGAAGACAAACGTTTTTTTTTTTTACATGTACCGAAAGTGGTGCGTCACACTGGAGTTAGTTTTAAAAAATGTAAAGAAAAAAGTGGATCGACAATCTCCAGCTAAAAACAGGAGGTGCAGAAACATGAGATGCTCGAGTTTGCAGAGACTTTCAAACTGATCACGATTGTGTCATTTATTAATTAATATTTTCAAAAAACAATCACATTTAGAAAGACGAGCGTCATAAGTGACAGTATCTGTAACTGTTTCATTATAGGTCATAACGTGTCATGCAAAAAGCTTTATGTGCTGCTCATTTTATGATCTTACTGTTGTAATTTGGTGGTTTATACCTTTTTAATCATTATTGTAGGTTATCTTAGTGCAGCGGCTGATTTTAATTCTAAATAGTTGCCCACCTCCGGCTTTTAAAGTCTTTCATTTTGCTCAGTGTAATAAAAAGTCTGCAGATCATTATTATATTCAACGCCTCAACGCCGGGAAAATCCTCCAAACTGTATGAAAAGTCTGACTTCTCCAGATCGTACGGGTCAGAACCGACATTTAGACTCGAGATTGGGTCTGTGTCGGCCTCGTGCTGAGTTTTGAAGTGGAGCAAAACACTTCCTGCTCCATCTGAATTTCGTGCATCATCAGGGTCACGTTGTGAAACCCGGCAATACAATAGCATTTCTATTAAAGACAAGGTCCATTCTCCTGCTGTATTTATCCAACCACAACATCTGCACGTTCACTTTTTTTTTACATTTGACCGTCTCAGGTGTAAACACAAACACACAGGCGTTTCTGACCTGATACAAAGTGCGAGGAAGCGGGCACATTTGTGGGCGATGCTGCGTCCGGCCTCGAAGAAACAAACTCTGACGATGTCGTTTAACCTGAGGCGAGTTTTCAGGAGCAGAGCCTCTTTCCCCTCCTTCAGACTGAGGAGACACAAGAGGAACAGGTTTACACAGAGACGGAACTGTCTTTGAGATCATATCAGCACAGTAGGAATCTCTCACTTGAGCAGGTATCATTATTACAAAAAAAAAAAAAAAAGATCCCCGTACCTGCAGGGCCCGTTGGAGAAGACTCCCGCGAGCCAGCACAGTATGTCCAGGATGAGGCTCTGGGCGTGCTCGGTACAGGCCACGCCCTCCTGGGAGCGACACAGCGTCTCCAGAAGTCTCTCATGGAAATCAGGGAACTGCAGCATCGCACATCTCTGAAATATAAACATCTCTGTACTCTGAGATACACAAAAGAAATATAAACATCTCTGTATTCTGAGATACAAAAGAAACATGAACATCTCTGTATTCTGAGATCTAATTAACATCTCTGGTACCTCTCTTTGGTTATTGACGTCTTCTTGAAGCGTCTGATTGTGACGGACACCTCCTGCAGAAGATCACAGCCTCTGAGGTTCTCCACCTTCTTCGAGGGAGTCGCCACTTCAGACTTCACCCCCGTCACCTTCTCCTGAAACGTCACGGTTTATGTTCAAATGTGGTTTCCTCGTCACACACAGATCTGGAGCTGTGTTTTGTTTCATTCACAAGTTTAACACACAAACCTGCACATTTACGCTCATTCAAACAGAAAACCTGGCTTAGTCTTAGTCAATCAAAACTTGTATACGTGTATTTAGATTTATTTGAAAAGTTTCCATGAGCTGTTACCTTGGAGGCCTGCGCCCGCTGCAGGAGGGTGGACAGGGAGTGCCCTTTGGAGCTCTGGGGTTTGGAGCTGGGCATGCGGACCACAGGCCGCGGACTGTCCTCCAAACTCTTATCTGTGACGGCTTTAATATGAACCAGAAACGAGCGGTACTTTCCCCCCGCCATCCCTGAAACACACACACACACACACACACAAGGGTTCAACACCAACGCTCGTCCACAGCTTTTACTGCGCAGAGCTCGAATCAGATCAGAAGTGAAATCTGAGTAGAAGCGATGTTTTTCAATACTGAATGTGAACGACCCTGGAGGTTTTTCTATAAACTCGTGGGTCTGACTTGCCAGAGCTGTGTACCGCGTTACGTATGAACTCATAGAAATGTTTTTTTTTGTGTAATACTCACTTGGACCCAGGACTAACATCTGTACTCATGTGAGGTCTAAACGTGTGCGAGGTCTAAACGTGTGCGAGGTCTAAACGTGTGCGAGGTCTAAACGTGTGCGAGGTCTAAACGTGTGCGAGGTCTAAACGTGTGCGAGGTCTAAACGTGTGCGAGGCCTCGTACCTTTGACGAGTTTGGGGCTGGTGAGGCTGATCATGCCCGCGTGCCCGGACAGGTCCAGTCCACTCGCCAACCACACGGGTCCACACAGGATGTCCTCTCTGTGCTCCTCCAGGAACGGGCACAACATCGAGCCTGAGGGACGGAGACGGAGACAGAGAGACAGAGACAGAGAGACAGAGACAGACAGAGAGACAGACAGAGACACAGAGAGACAGAGAGACAGAGAGACAGAGACACAGAGAGAGAGAGACACAGACAGACAGACAGACAGACACAGAGACAGAGAGAGAGAGAGACAGAGCGACAAAGACAGAGACAGAGAGACAGAGAGAGAGAGAGACAGAGAGACAGACAGAGACACAGAGACAGAGAGAGAGACACAGAGAGACAGAGAGACAGAGACACAGAGAGAGAGAGACACAGACAGACAGACAGACACAGAGACAGAGAGAGAGAGACAAAGACAGAGACAGAGACAGAGAGAGAGAGACAGAGACAGACAGACACAGAGACAGAGAGAGAGACACAGAGACAGAGACACAGAGACAGAGAGACAAAGACAGAGACAGAGAGACAAAGACAGAGACAGAGAGAGACAGAGAGACAAAGACAGAGACAGAGAGACAGAGAGAGAGAGAGACAGAGAGACAAAGACAGAGACAGAGAGACAGAGAGAGAGAGACAGAGAGACAGAGACAGAGAGAGACAGAGAGACACAGAGACAGAGAGAGAGAGACAGAGAGACAGAGAGAGGGCATCAGAGGAGGTTCATCTAAAGCACAGGTGTCAAACATACGGCCCGGGGGCCAGATCCGGCCCTCCAAGACCTTTAATGTGGCCCTTGGGTGATTTTCTACTAAACTATTTTAATGATATTTTCTATTAAAATCTTGTTAATTTTGTGTGGTGTTTATCACAGCAGCGTCTCCAGCGTCTCTGTACGTGGCCCCTCCCACCAGAGCAGCACAAATGAAGACTTGTCTCTTTCCAAACGTCTTAAAGGACGATCGTTTTGACTGTTGACCGTGACACCCTCATCAGAAAAATGTCCAACATGAGAAAAGTGGAGCCGAGTGCAGGATTTTACAACAAAAATTGACTTATTCCTGTTTACAGACAAGTTCATGTTCAAACTTTGTGTTGAAATTGTATTTTTCTTAAAGTTTCAGGTTGTTCATAATATTATAATATTTTGTAAAAGAAAGAGTTCATCAATTCAAAAAGATTTCTGTAATAGATTTGTGTTTCTCTGCACAAATATTTGAACTTATTGTTATTTTTGGGGTTTATATGACATGAGTTTTCTGATCCGGACACTTTGGATCAAAGTAAGTTGGATACGGCCCCCGGAACAAAATGAGTTTGACACCACTGATCTAAACGTTTAACACGGTGAGGTCAGTCTGGCGCCCCCTAGTGCCTCCACTCATCTTAATTTGTCTCCAGCTCTAGGTCAGGAATCAGAAAACACTAGACGATTTGAAAAAACCCCGGAAGTTGTAGACAGCGCACCGACCAATCAGCTGTGAGCTGTGAGGTCATGACGTTGTGGTGGTGTCTGTCTTGTGTCCCTTTTGTGTTTCAGCACAAGAGTAAACAAAACATCGAGATGGATTTAGATGAAGACAGACGTTCCCCAGATCCCCGAGGATTTAAAGTCTGAACAAAGAGAATGTTTGGTGAATTTGATCTCAGGGAAAGACGTTATTGTTCTTCTTCCTACAGGATTTGGAGCATTACAAACATCACGACCAAACAGCAGCGACTGGTTCAATAAAAAAAAGTCCCCGTCTACTGTTGAGTGAACAAATCCTAATGCTGCAGGTCACACGGTTTACACCAAGTGAAACCAACTCACGAATCAGACTAATGAGCATCTGAGCTGGCAACCATTTTGTGTACTGTGGTCCAAAGCAAGAAAAATTATGTGACAAAGGCTTTTCTGCCAAAATGTTATTTAAAAATGTGATAAAAATCCTGCAATCGAACAGGCAGAATCTATGGCAAAGGAGAAATTCAAATGTATTTCTCCTTTGCCACGTTATTTCAAAATAAAAAAGCTTTTGGACATCGCCTATCTGAGTGTGCGATGCTTTATTTCACTTTTATTTTGCATATTGTGTAGGAGCAGTTCGGCCAAAACTAAAAATCAGACAGTGCTGGAGATTTAACATGAGTTTATCTCTACTCTGTGCAGCCTTGTGTCCTGTGGGAGCAGTGGAGTGCTCTTTATATTCTGTATTATTGTACATTCTGTATTATATTGAACAGTCTTGTACCGGTGGTGTCCTCGATGTCCATGAACTGAATGTCTTCGCTGAAGTGGTGGAGCAGGGGCCCGTTTCTCTCTCCGTTCGACTGGAGACTCGACAGAGGGAACGAGATCGGACGATCCACGGCCGTTTCTGAGACAAAAGAACCAAAGAGAAACATTTTATTTAAGAGTAAAGTCCAGCTCCAGCTGTGTGTGCGACGAGGAGCATAAGAACATGACTTAACTTTTTCCCCCATGAAGACGACATTTGACGACCCCCCTGAACCCTTAATGACGACTTTTGACTCCTCCGCCGTATCACTAAAGACGAGATTTGACGACCTTTAGAAATGGCTCGGTTTTTCACATTTAAACAGAGACTGTGATCGGTGGGGGCCACTACAACCCACACTAGACTGACCAATAGGATTCAAGGAGATGTTTTCGCCGATTTTTTCCGAAGTTAATCGAAGTAGTGACGATGGAGCTTCCGGAAAAAACACAACACGAAACACGTGCAATGGAAAGATGGCGGCGCTGCGGCGCACAGTTTTAGAAATAATGAGGAGCGGACGTATTTTATGGATAAGTTTAGAGAAAGTGACTTTTATAGATTTCAAAGTGATGATGTTGAAGTTGATTATAAAGTGGAAAACAGCGACAGCGACGGACTTTCGGGGAGAAGGTGAGATGCCGCTGATGCGTCTGTGTGGAGTCCTGCGATATCCAAACAAACTATCTGAGCTTTATACTCGATTATGAACCAAAATTGCCCTGAAATCTGGATGTTGCTCAGGTCAGTCCTTTAAAATATTTCAGTCTTTTTTTCCAAGATGCGATGTATAACAGAATCGCTACAGAAAAAACGTTTATGCGGAGCTCTGCACTCGAGAAAATAGCCAAGATGACAAATACTGGACACACACTGACGGGGAAGAGTTTTTATTATTATTATATTATAATAAGCTAAATTAGTTGAATAAGCTAAATGAGTTGAATAAATAAAATAAGTTGAATAAGCTAAATGAGTTGAATAAGTTAAATGGAAAAAAAATTAATTGGGTGCACACAGGTGAACAACAGGTAAAAACAGGTGCACACTTGGCTCTACTGTATCTGGTGATATAAAATCTGTTTAAATACTTTGACAAAGTATATATATATATATATTTTTTTATGAATATAGTACTCAGAACCTGCAGATATCAGATGCTGAATGTAGTTTTTTGTTTTCGAGTTTGCACCTGACCAGGTAAACTCTCATGTTCAGTGAGCTGTTATACACCTATAAATGAGTTGCATCACATTTAAACATCCAGAAATGAATAGTTCAGAGTCTAAAGTTTCCAGAGATACAAATATGTCTGTGTTACAATTAAGTTCATGAGTGTAAAAATCATTTATAATCACTCGTGGAAGTGTGTTTTCTTTTATGCAGTTATGCTCTATGGGTAGAACTAGTAACATATGTATGGGTTGTTCCTTGTCGGCGTCCAGGGGGAAAGAGTTAAAGCTCAGTGGGTTTAAAACATATCAAAAGGATAAATAAATATGGACAGAGGAGTCTCCGGTTTGAAGTGAAGGTGACAGGGTTTTGTTGCGTTGTGTTCTCACCGCTGACTTTGCCGAGCCCCGGAGCTTTGTTCTTGAGCAGAGTGACCTGAATCTGAGGAATGTTCACGATGTTTGAGTTCAGCACAAATTTAAAGTCCACGTGTCCCACCATACAGGCCTTAGGCAGAACCAGCTCCAGAACATGTTCATCCCAACTCGAACTGCACACGAGGAGACGGAGACGGAGGAGGGAGGAGGAGAGAGGAGGAGAGGAGAGAGGAGAGAGGAGAGAGGAGAGAGGGAGGAGAGAGGGAGGAGAGAGGGGGAGACGGGGAGGAAGAGAGGAAAAGCGAGGGGAGAGGAGAAGGGAAAGGTTAGAACATTTTAATACATATATAATATAAAATACTATAATATAAAACTCAGACAGAAACTCTTCACAGTAGAACTAGAACCAAACCAGGACTAAACTGGAGCCGAACGCAGTCTGAACTCTGTCCCTAAACTCTGTCCCTAAACCCTGTCCCCAAACCCTGTCCCCAAACCCTGTCCCCAAACCCTGTCCCCAAACCCTGTCCCCAAACCCTGTCCCTAAACTCTGTCCCTAAACTCTGTCCCTAAACCCTGTCCCCAAACCCTGTCCCCAAACCCTGTCCCCAAACCCTGTCCCCAAACCCTGTCCCCAAACCCTGTCCCTAAACTCTGTCCCAAACTCTGTCCCTAAACCCTGTCCCCAAACCCTGTCCCCAAACCCTGTCCCTAAACTCTGTCCCAAACTCTGTCCCTAAACCCTGTCCTAAACTCTGTCCCTAAACTCTGTCCCTAAACCCTGTCCTAAACTCTGTCCCTAAACTCTGTCCCTAAACTCTGTCCCTAAACTCTGTCCTAAACTCTGTCCTAAACTCTGTCCCTAAACTCTGTCCCTAAACCCTGTCCCTAAACCCTGTCCCTAAACCCTGTCCCTAAACCTGTCCCTAAACCCTGTCCCTAAACCCTGTCCCTAAACCCTGTCCCTAAACTCTGTCCCTAAACCCTGTCCCTAAACCCTGTCCCTAAACCCTGTCCCTAAACCCTGTCCCTAAACTCTGTCCTAAACTCTTCGTACCTGTCGCTCTGTAGTTTCCAGGTGCGCGTGTGTTTATACTCAGGTGTTTTTCGTACCTGTCGCTCTGTAGTTTCCAGGTGCGCGTGTGTTTATACTCAGGTGTTTTTCGTACCTGTCGCTCTGTAGTTTCCAGGTGCGCGTGTGTTTATACTCAGGTGTTTTTCGTACCTGTCGCTCTGTAGTTTCCAGGTGCGCGTGTGTTTATACTCAGGTGTTTTTCGTACCTGTCGCTCTGTAGTTTCCAGGTGCGCGTGTGTTTATACTCAGGTGTTTTTCGTACCTGTCGCTCTGTAGTTTCCAGGTGCGCGTGTGCTGGGCGGCGTCTCCGTGATGCTGTTGGTGCAGGTGTTGGGGGTGTCTCCTCTGCTGCTGCTCCTGTTGCACCTCCACCCAGCAGGGGGGCACCGTGGCCGAGAACCTGGGCGTGAGCGTCTCGAAGCGCGTCAGCTCCACCAGGGACATGAGGCAGTCTGCGGTCAGAGGCTGCTCCACCAGAAGGTCCACGCCTGACGGAGGAGAAGAAGAAGAAGAAGAAGAACAGAGTTAGGACAGTTTAGAACAACGTCCGCGTTTAAATCAAACCTAATTCTGAAAAATCAACTCCTCTGATCTTTCTCCGTGTTCTAGTTGGTCCGTGTACCATTGGTTTGTTATTTAATTTTTCCGTTTTAGTGTCAAACAAAAAATTGATTTGGATCTTCATTTTTAATATTTAATTTAAAGTTTATTTTAAATCACACCAATCAAAAAACAGTCTCGGTGCCTGTTTTAATTTTGATATTTTATTCTCTGTTTTATATGAAGTTCTGCTGCTCAGTGCCGCCTGTGAATTCAATGTCAACCATGGATCTATAATAAAAATTATGTTTATCATAGTTCTCTGAAGTCAACTTATCAAAAGGAGAGTTTATCGCTGCTTCCTGTTTTTCGTCATGGATCAACAGTGACTTTCTAAACGTGTCATTATAAAAGAAGAAACATGTTTGTCCACAAAACTGCGAGGATTTTTCAGGTTCGTCCTTCAGCAGAACTTCATATAAATCACAGAGAATAAAATATCAACATTAAAATGACTGTTTTGATTGGTCTTATCAGAAATAAACTTTAAATTAAATATTGGAAATAGAGGTCCAGATCTGTTTTTTTTTGGACACTAAAACGGAAAAATTTATTAAACTGTTTTCCCATTTTATTGTTTTTTTGTTCTTAATTGAAATTCAAAAGAACCAATGGTGCACAGACTCTAGTTGTTTCTTCTCTCTGACCCTCTGAAGTTTATTTGGAGTGATTCTTGTCTGAGGAATCTTTAGTCTCTTATTTTCAAGATTATTTGGTTCAGTCCCGGTTCAGTCCCGGTTCAGTCCCGGTTCAGTCCCCGTTCAGTCACCTATGATGCCGGGGCTGGAGGGGTTGGAGCAGGGCTTGGCTCCCTCCAGTAGAACCTCTGAGCCTTTGGTTAGGGGGCCGTCGATAAACATGTCTCCATCGTCCACATCGTCGCACACTCCTCCGATCTGAAGGAAGTGAAGCTCCCCACCTGCACAAACACACAAACACACAAACACAAACGCACAAACACACAAACACACAAACACACAAACGCACGAGTGAGTGTGGAAAAATAATCAACAGACACATGAAGCCAAAAGAACAAAACAAAAAAATTATTTACAAAAAAGTCCTAAAGTTCTGTATGGAATGGATTTAGTCACACAGTTCCAGAACACTTTTAAAACATCAAGCACAAAATTATAAATCAAAATACCAAATAAAATAAGAAAATTATAAGACTGTAATAAAAATTATTTGTGTAATTGTGTAAAATCTCCGTCTTTGCCTCTTTTTTATTTTTGTTCCTCGTCTTTCTCTGTTTTGTTTGGTGTCGTTTTCTTTGGTTCTGATTCTTCTTCTCATTGGACTTTTTGGTTCAG
This sequence comes from Boleophthalmus pectinirostris, assembly GCF_026225935.1. Lineage (NCBI taxonomy): Eukaryota > Metazoa > Chordata > Actinopteri > Gobiiformes > Gobiidae > Boleophthalmus > Boleophthalmus pectinirostris. The sequence goes on along the minus strand of NW_026571404.1, from coordinate 939,194 downwards.
TTTTGGGCCAGGTGTGGCAGGTGTGGCAGGTGTGGCAGGTGTGGCAGGTGTGGCAGGTGGGACAGGTGTGACAGGTGTGACAGGTGGGGCAGGTGTGACAGGTGTGACAGGTGTGGACAGGTGTGGGGCAGGTGGGGCAGGTGGGGCAGGTGGGGCAGGTGTGGACAGGTGTGGCAGGTGTGACAGGTGGTGGACAGGTGGTGGCAGGTGGTGGCAGGTGTGACAGGTGGGGCAGGTGGGCAGGTGTGACAGGTGGGCAGGTGGGGCAGGTGTGGACAGGTGTGGCAGGTGGGGCAGGTGTGACAGGTGTGTGACAGGTGTGGCAGGTGTGCACAGGTGGACAGGTGTGGCAGGTGTGGCAGGTGTGGACAGGTGTGGCAGGTGGGCAGGTGTGGCAGGTGTGACAGGTGTGACAGGTGTGGCAGGTGGGGCAGGTGGCAGGTGTGGCAGGTGGGCAGGTGTGACAGGTGGAGCAGGTGTGACAGGTGTGACAGGTGTGGCAGGTGGGGCAGGTGGGGCAGGTGGAGCAGGTGGAGCAGGTGGGGCAGGTGGGGCAGGTGGAACAGGTGTGACAGGTGTGGCAGGTGTGACAGGTGTGACAGGTGCGCGTCTGACCTCTGGTGGCGGCGCAGAGGCGGTCGGTTCCGGAGCAGTAGGTGACGGACACAAACGGGTCGATCTCGTCGCTCGTTCCTCCTTCTCTCTTCGGCGGCTCCACTTTGGCCAGAACCTCGAGCGTCGACAAGTCCAGGATCATGATGAACCCGGCTCTGCTCGTCACCACCAAGTGTCCCAGACCCACCACCTACGGAACATCACGGCAGGAGAACATCACGACAGGAGAACGTCACGACAGGAGAACAGAACGTCAGGAGAACAGAACGACAGGAGAACAGAACGACAGGAGAACAGAACGACAGGAGAGAACACGACAGGAGAACATCACGACAGGAAACATCACGACACGAGAACATCACGACAGGAGAACATCAGGTCAGGAGAACAGAACGTCAGGAGAACATCACGACAGGAGAAAGTCACGACAGGAGAACGTCACGACAGGAGAACGTCACGACAGGAGAACATCACGTCAGGAGAACAGAACGACAGGAGAACATCACGGCAGGAGAACATCACGTCAGGAGAACATCACGTCAGGAGAACATCACGACAGGAGAACATCACGACAGGAGAACATCAGGTCAGGAGAACAGAACGTCAGGAGAACATCACGACAGGAGAAAGTCACGACAGGAGAACGTCACGACAGGAGAACGTCACGACAGGAGAACAGAACGACAGGAGAACAGAACGACAGGAGAACATCACGACAGGAGAACATCACGACAGGAGAACATCACGACAGGAGAACATCACGACAGGAGAACATCACGACAGGAGAACAGAACGACAGGAGAACATCACGACAGGAGAACATCACGACAGGAGAACATCACGACAGGAGAACATCAGAACGTCAGGAGAACAGAACGTCAGGAGAACAGAACGTCAGGAGCCTGGGATCCACTCGAGATAAACACTAACTGGAGGCACTGCTCTGTCTGAGTCTCTGTCAGACTTGAATCTGATCTTGTAAGAAGTGATTTATCTGAAGAACGGCTGATCTGATCTGTGCTGTTAAACAATGAGTCACTTTCACCTTTTAGTGTAAAATCAAACTCCTGAACAGAACCGTGATCTGTTATTTGACAGATTTGGTTAAAGTGCCACTGACAGGTTGGATCACACTTTGTGTTAAATGCAGCTACAGTAATTATATTTAAGATTTTGCTTTAAAAACAAAACAAAAAACAAACATTTTTTTTCCAGTTTGGCCATGTTTTTAGGTTTACATTTTTACTTCCTGGTGGGAAATCATGACATGACCTGGAGAACCTAACCCTAACCCCATGTTACCACAGCTGCGCCCAAACTAACAGATTATTATGTGACAAACACAAATATAAGAAAACTAACATTTTGTTGAAATCATGTTAAAAGTTTCAGAAAAATGTGTTTGTGTAAATTGTGTCAAACTTTTGGGACAGAATTCTCCGAGTGTGACGTCATCAGTAGTGGTGTGCAAAAATATCGATATATCGTATCGTTTAATGTGCTGACACAGTATCGATATCGTGGGCTGCAGTATCGATATATCACCAAGAGGATGACTCATTTACATAAACTAAGAGCTAAAAAACTGTTGTTTCTTGTGTCTGATGTGGTTCAGTTTGTGTTGGACTAAAGACACAGAGACTCAGTGGAATATGAGTGTTCTCCCTGTGTCAGAGGGGTGTTCTCTCTGTGTCAGAGGGGTGTTCTCTCTGTGACAGAGGGGTGTTCTCTCTGCGACAGAGGGGTGTTCTCTCTGTGACAGAGGGGTGTTCTCTCTGTGACAGAGGGGTGTTCTCTCTGTGTCAGAGGGGTGTTCTCTGTGTGTCAGAGGGGTGTTCTCTCTGCGACAGAGGGGTGTTCTCTCTCTGTGTGACAGAGGGGTGTTCTCTCTGTGTGACAGAGGGGTGTTCTCTCTCTGTGTGACAGAGGGGTGTTCTCTCTGTGTGACAGAGGGGTGTTCTCTCTGTGACAGAGGGGTGTTCTCTCTGTGACAGAGGGGTGTTCTCTCTGTGTGACAGAGGGGTGTTCTCTCTGTGACAGAGGGGTGTTCTCTCTGTGTCAGAGGGGTGTTCTCTCTGTGACAGAGGGGTGTTCTCTCTGTGACAGAGGAGTGTTCTCTCTGTGTCAGAGGGGTGTTCTCTCTGCGACAGAGGGGTGTTCTCTCTGCGACAGAGGGGTGTTCTCCCTGTGACAGAGGGGTGTTCTCTCTGTGTCAGAGGGGTGTTCTCTCTGTGTCAGAGGGGTGTTCTCTCTGTGTCAGAGGGGTGTTCTCTCTGTGTCAGAGGGGTGTTCTCCCTGTGACAGAGGGGTGTTCTCTCTGTGACAGAGGGGTGTTCTCTCTGTGTCAGAGGGGTGTTCTCTCTGTGTGACAGAGGGGTGTTCTCTCTGTGACAGAGGGGTGTTCTCTCTGTGTGACAGAGGGGTGTTCTCTCTGTGTGACAGAGGGGTGTTCTCTCTGTGACAGAGGGGTGTTCTCTCTGTGACAGAGGGGTGTTCTCTCTGCGACAGAGGGGTGTTCTCTCTGTGTGACAGAGGGGTGTTCTCTCTGTGACAGAGGGGTGTTCTCTCTGTGTCAGAGGGGTGTTCTCTCTGTGTCAGAGGGGTGTTCTCTCTCTGCGACAGAGGGGTGTTCTCTCTGTGACAGAGGGGTGTTCTCTCTGCGACAGAGGGGTGTTCTCTCTGTGTCAGAGGGGTGTTTCTCGCTGTGACAGAGGGGTGTTCTCTCTGCGACAGAGGGGTGTTCTCTCTGTGTCAGAGGGGTGTTCTCTCTGTGTCAGAGGGGTGTTCTCTCTGTGACAGAGGGGTGTTCTCTCTGCGACAGAGGGGTGTTCTCTCTGCGACAGAGGGGTGTTCTCTCTGTGACAGAGGGGTGTTCTCTCTGTGACAGAGGGGTTTCTCTCTGTGACAGAGGGGTGTTTCTCTCTGACAGGGGTGTTCTCTCTGCGACAGAGGGGTGTTCTCTCTGCGACAGAGGGGTGTTCTCTCTGTGTCAGAGGGGTGTTCTGCTGATGGTGAGTCTGTTCTGTGTGAGTGTTTGTATCTCGTCTGTTTCCGTTTGTCTCTGGTTTGTTTAAACTGTTTTCTGCGTCACATGACGACGTCACAAACCCAGAGAAACAGAAGGAACGAGTCACAGTGACACAGTGTCCAACAAGGACGAGACTCCAGCTCAGAGGATCAGAGTTTTCAGGAGTCACACAGTCCCCATCACATCTATACTCACATACACACTAGTGTGAACAGGGCCTGAGTGTCTGGTTTTTCTGAGCACATGAAAATACCAGATCCAGAACACTTTTATAACCAGGATAAGACTTGTAATTTATCATATGTATTTACAGCAGGTTTTGTCCCACCAGATCAGGCCAAAATGAGAAAATCAAAAATTCTTTAAAGTGAAATAAAATAAATTTACTGTAAGTCTGACTTGAGTAACGGAGCTCCAGACAGAGCAGTGCCTCTATCACTTCACATTATCACATCCCCAGTGAACGTTGATCATCAGCTGCAAAACATCAACTGTGAAAGGTTTTCAAATTCAACATTAACTATTTATGTTTCTAAAAAGTATCAGGCCTGAAGTCGACTGAATGAACTCCTGTTGGACTAAAGACACGAGCTGCAGATCGATGCGAAGGGCGTGGGTAAAACACTCCAAACTCCTCTGTGTCTGACTCAAAGTGCACTCACAACTCTACACCTGCAGGGGGCGCTCATCTAAAACTACTGTTTAAGCAGAAAAAGGACGAGGAAACAGTGGATTTGTATAAAGACAGATTAAACGTGTGAATTTAATCTGACTTTTTACAGAGAAATACCAAAATATACCAAACCTTCCGCTCACTCCCTAAAGTCTCACTCCTGCTGCTGTCATCTAAAGATAATTATTAGTCAATTAAAACATTTTGATCGACTAAAGGCCGTCACACACTACAGGATTTTTCGATCTTAAACGATTTTTAAACGTGCAACAAAAAGCAAAAACCACAAACACGAGGAGAATGTGACGTAAACAGACACACGTGACGAACCAAACTCACATTTTTACTTTTAAACTACGCAAAAAAAATTTAGTCACAGCCCAGACGTTTTGTGGACTGGGATCTTTATTTACGGAGGATATTTTTTTGGATAATGTGGATGAAAATAATGCAGTTGAACTTGGTGAGGAATAATTATTTTCGTTGTACTGAGTTTGTATCTTGTGCTTCTGCGTCTGTCACTCTGTTTGACCCTGACGCTGGTTTATTGTCTTTTTACTGTAGACCAGAGGTGGGACCAATTCGATGTTTTGCAGGTCTCAAGTCTTTGACCTCAAGTCCGAGTCAAGTCCCAAGTCAAAGACAGACAAGTCCAAGTCGAGTCCTGAGTCACTGGCCCATAAGTTAGTACCGTAAGTCTTTATTTCTATGGAGCTTTTCACAGATATATGTCACAAAGACTCTTCACAGAACATTACTCAGCATTATTCATTCACTCCAGACCCTCAAACATAAGTCCAAGTCAAGTCCGAGTCATCTGCGTTGAGCTTCAAGTCATTTCAAGTCTTTAAACCAAAAAAGTACCAAATATATCTTAGACTTGTGCAATTTATATGATTTATAAGTTAAATTGTACGTAAAAAGGCATGATATATTTATATATAAGTATTTGTTGTAGAAATTGTCGTTGTAGAAATGCAATTTTTTCCTTTTTTAAATGTCTTGAGTGCAAATTATTATGTCAGAATAGAAAGAATTAAGATTTAAGAGAGCTTAATAACAGTTAAATGGAAGGATCATGTTCTGTGTAGTTCCCTGTTTTACTGTGTTGTACTGTGTTGTCCTGTGGATTATTGTAGTACTTTTGAGTATCACAGTACTTCAGTTCCATTCAAAGTACAAACAGAAGTGTGAACGACATGTTCCAGTTTGTTTCTGTAAAATTCAGCACCACATTTATCAACTGTAAAGAGAAAAGTATTTTATAAAAAAAGGAGGAGCATCAAGTCTTCTGAAGTCACAGGCCTCAAGTCCGAGTCAAGTCCCAAGTCTTTGTCTATTTTAGCAAATCTTAAGTCCTAAAAATAGTGATTCAAGTCTGACTCGAGTTAAAGTCCCGACTCGCAGGTCCCACCTCTGCCCTAGACGATCTGAAAGAGCAGCAAAGAGCAGCAAAGAGCAGCAAAGAGCAGCAAAGAGCAGCAAAGAGCAGCAAAGAGCAGCTCGTCATCGCATCGACACAAACACGAGGAGCAGCGGCTTCACAATCACAACGAAGACACAAAGTTGAGTAACGCCTCCTCGAACTCACAGAGAAACAAACCACAGCCAAAATCAGGCAAGTTCTCCTGGAGTAGGGACGGGCATTCGATGAAATTTCATTAATCGATCGTCGGGAGGATTAAAAATTAATTTTCGATTAATCATTAACATTTTTATATTAAAACTATCATAATTATTACTACTTTTACTAATCTTCATAAATAAATTCAACTTTACATCATATAAACAGAACGACTCTAGAGCCACATCGGCCTGTTTGACACCATCATGTGTTTAATTCAGTTTTGTTTAAGTCTCACACAAACTAAACTTAAAACTGCATGACTCATTTGCATAAACTAAGTGAGGAAAATAATTCAAACGGCTCTTTCCTTGTGTCGCTGATGCAGTTCAGCTTCTGTCGGACTAAAGGACACGACTCAGTGGAATATGAGGGTTAGTGTGATGATGATGATGGTGTGTGTGTGTGTGTGTGTGTGTGTGTGTGTGTGTGTGTGTGTGTGTGTGTGTGTGTGTGTGTGTTCTGTGTGTGTGTGTGTGTGTGTGTGTGTGTGTGTGTGTGTGTGTGTGTGTGTGTGTGTGTGTGTGTGTGTGTGTGTGTTCTGTGTGTGTGTGTGTGTGTGTGTGTGTGTGTGTGTGTGTGTGTGTGTGTGTGTGTGTGTTCTGTGTGTGTGTGTGTGTGTGTGTGTGTGTGTGTGTGTGTGTGTGTGTGTGTGTGTGTGTGTGTGTGTGTGTGTGTGTGTGTGTGTGTGTGTGTGTGTGTGTGTGTGTGTGTGTTGTGTGTGTGTGTGTGTGTGTTGTGTGTTGTGTGTGTGTAGGTTTAGAGCAGATCTTTATGTTGCAGTAGCTGTGATTCTGCGTCTACAGGCACCATGACCAAACTGAGATACTGAGAAAACCCGATCATCCCCAGACACTGATGTGACCGAAACGTGGGACTGAGACACGACTCCAGTGTTTGTGTGAGACGCAGCTTCGTATCTACGCACAGAAACCTACATTCGGTTTGTCGATTAAAAATAAATGTAGTCAATGAAATTCTTAATGACCAATTATTGATTAGTCGACTAATCCTGCCCATCCCTCTCCTGTGGTGTGACGGCCTTAAGACTCCCTGACGATTATCAGCTCTACAGTATATCGTGTAAACATCGTATAACCACCTCTGCCCTCCTCGCCGCGGGCCCCAGCGGCGTCTGTGGCGAGCTCTTGCCGCTCTTTGGCGCTCCGTTTTTGGGCGTCTCGTCCTGACTCTCCTCGCTGTCCTCCTCCCGACTGTCCAACACGTCGGGCGGTAACAGAATTAAAGAGGTGATGGCGTCGAGCGGGTCGCTGATCTGCTGCAGCTTCACGGGCTCCTCGTCTAAAGTGACGATGCGCGTGGAGTAGTTCAGTTTGTACAGCGCCAAATACCCGCCGCCCTGGGAGAGCGGCCTCTGCGGGTGCTCCTCCTGGTCGCTCGGGGGTAATATTAACTGCGTTTGACTTCCTGTTTTGGGAAGGCTCTCCACGCCGTTGTGCAAACTGTCCGCCTTGCTCAGAGCCGAGTGCAGTCTGTTCAGATTATTCAAAGCTTCTACTTGATTGGTGGCGCTGAGCGACTCGGCGCCGCAGTTGGGCTGCAGTCCGATGAGCAGGTGCACGCCGTCGTAACACGGCGTTATGGAATCCACGTACAGATTTTCGTTTTCTAGCGCTTTGGGTAAACGTAAGCATTGCACTAAAGACCCGGGTTTGGGGAAGGGGGTGGAGGCGTTAGCCGCGGACGCTAACGTGCTCCATTTGTCCACGTGTCCGTCTAAAGCGGTTAAGTTCCCCGCCGCGTCTGCGAACTGCTGGATGTAGGTGATGGGAGGGTCCTGCAGGAGGAGCTGTTCGTGAGAATCGAACTCCATCTCAATTATCTGCGGCACGGTGAAGCCCTCCTCGTGATTACTCATTAAATTATTCATTTGCGTAAAAACTTGTCCCGTGCTTTTGTCGTCCACTTCGCGGATACTGTACAGGAGCAGGACGGGGACGGAGCGCCGGGCGTTGGGTCCGGAGGGGGCGGGGCTCGCGGGCTGGGAGTCGTGCGAGGAGGCGGTCTGGGCGTTCTCGATGTCCATGGCGCCGTGGTCGTGAAGGGCGTCGGCGCGGCGCGGGGAGGCGGCGCCGGCGGCGGGCGCGGCGTTGGGGGCGGAGCGGTAACTCAGCAGACCTCCGGCCAACAGGCAGGGGAAGGGAATGTTGTGGTGCTCCGGGGGGCGGTCCTTGGGTTTGGCCTGGCCCGGGGGTTTCGGGGGCTGGGACAGAGACGGGGGATTGGCCCCGAGCTCCTCCAGGTCCTTCACCGTGTCCTCCAGGACACTCGCCACCACCTCCCACTGAAGCTTCTCCGGCTGCTGGAGGACGGACAGAGACGACACCGACAGGTGCACGTCCATACTGTCCCACTGAGACTGAGGACCTGCACACACACACAGAGGGACAACACACACACACACACACACAGACACACACAGACACACACAGACACACACACACACACACACAGACACACAGGGACACAACAGGTTTAGGTTAGAGCTGGAGTATGAGATGAGGAAAAGTACAAATATCTGAGCTACTAGAAATACTCGAGTACTGTATTTTTAGGACTATAAGTTGCTCCAGAGTATAAGTCACAGGTTCACTCAAATCATGAAAAAGAGTGCGACTTATTGTCCGAAAAATACAGTAAAAAGAATCACATGAAAAAATCTAAAAGTTAAAATTTGCCACGTTTCAATGAGAGATTTAATTCTGAAAAAAAAAAATTAATTCCACTTTAAAAAGACCATGTAAACACTTAAGTTTAATTCTGAATAATCATTTTCATCAGGAATTAATTCCAAAGTAAGCGGGTGGTTCATTCAGATTTTAAAGCCGAATGAATTTATTCCTCAATCATGTAAACTCTTGTTTATTCTTCTTAAAAATACATAATTTAACGAGTTTAATATGTAAATCTCAACTCAGAATTATTATTTTCATGTAAACTCAAGGAGAATATTTTAATTCCAAGCTATTTAATTCAGAACAATTAATTCAGAATAAAAAATCATCACGTAAATGTGACCAGTGTTAAAGTACCTCTTTAAAAATGTAAAAAAGTAAAAGATTTTGCTTCAGACTTTGTGATTTTCATACAGACTTTGTTCAGTAGAAACAACTGAATCCATATTTTTTTTCCATCTGTTTTTATTTATTTTTAACACATTCATAATTTGAGCAAAAATAAATAAACGGTTAGCCTTTTCAGCAGGTCTCAAACTGGAATAAAAACACTTTTACTTTTGAGTCCTGTTCAAAACTTTAGTGGAGTAGAAAGTACAGCCTCCTGCTCTCACATGAAGTAAAAGTAAAAAGTCTCCTCTTCCAAATTTACTTCAAGTACAGACAGAGGTGGCACCAAGTCGTTGTTTTCCAAGTCTCAAGTCTTTGACCTCAAGTCCGAGTCAAGTCCCAAGTCAAATACAGACAAGTCCAAGTCAAGTCTCGAGTCACTGGTCCATAAGTCAAGTCCAAGTTGTCTGCTTTGAGCTTCAAGTCATTTCAAGTCTTTAAACGAAAGTACCAGCAGATTTTTGCCATTTATATGAATTTTAAAGCTAAATTATGTTTAAAAACTCATAATATATTTACATATGAGTGTTTATATAAGAGTTGTAGAAATGTAATTTTTTCCAACGTCTTCTTTTTGACAAGATCTTAGTGTGAATCATTATGATCAGAACAGAAAGAATTCAGATTTAAAAGTGCTTCAGAGGTTTTCTCAAGTCACTGACCTCAAGTCTGAGTCAAGTCCCAAGTCTTAGTCCATTTCATCAAGTCAAGTCTCAAATCCTAAAAATCGTGACTCCAATCTGACTCGAGTCCAAGTCACGACTCGCAGGTCCCACCTCTGAGTACAGATTCCTCAAATGTAAAAGTACGTCCAGTCCTTCAGTACTTTTACTGCGTTTCCTTCCACTGTGACTTTGATCATTACATAATCGTGGTTTTCTGGACTAACTGGATGAACTGGACTTTGTGAACTTTTGATTTCTCAAATACAGAACCTTTATTTGAGTCAAACGGCACAAAACAAAAACACAGCACATCACTGACCTGAAGTGGGTCACTGCAAAGTCCTGTTCACATAAATAAAACAGATGAGTTACGTTCTATTACCTGTTACAGACTCTGATCTGGAATGATCTTCACTGTCTGAGTCGTCCAGCTGATCGTCACTGTCAACACATCAAACACACCAGTGTGAGGGTTTAATTATGTAAAGACAAAGGTCTGTGAGGCACCTGCTCCCTCCTGCAGCAGCAGCGGGTGGAGAACACGCACCATAAATACTACACGGACTCATCGTTCAGTACGGACTAGTGACGGGCATTCGATGAAATGTTCTTAATCGATCGTCGGAAGAATTAACGATCGATTAGCGATTAATCATGAACGTTTTTATATTAAAATGATCATCATTATTATGACTATCTGCACTAATCTGCATCAATAAATTCAACTTTACGACATATAAACATAACGACTCTAGATCCACATCAGCTGTTTGACATTATAATGTGTTTAATTCAGTTTTGTTCAAATCTCACAGAAACAAAACTTAAAACCACATCACTAATTTACATAAACTAAGTGAAGATAAAACTCCAGCTCTTGTGTCGCTGATGTGGTTCAACTTGTGTTGGATTAAAAGACATGACTCAGGTGAATACAGGTCAGTGTGACCAGATTTGTGTTTGTCAAAACCAGGACAGCGTACGGGGGGAGGGGGGCGGGGCCTCGTCATCCACATTGAGCGACTCTCACCTGGAAAAACTTTTTCCCACTGGACACAGAAACATATGTGCTGCTTTATCCACTGTGCACATGGACTCACACTTGTCCCAACGCAACGGAAAGTGTGGAATTTCTTCTACAAATCCTGGTTAAATCCACATTTGTGCTTCGGTTCGTTACAGACTGACCCACTGTTTGTGTCTCGCTCCTTCTGATGCAGAGACACATGTACACACCTGTTTGGTCACGACACACACACATACATTCAGTTTGTCCATTAAAATCAACGGAATCCATGAAATTCTTAGTGATTCAATTATCGATTAATCGATTAATCATGACCATCCCTAGTAAAGACAGATGCAACACTTGCTTGACATGAACAATTTATCCACAACGATCAATAGAAGAAAGAACAAAACTTAAAGGAAACATCGAGTCACATTAGTCACACAACAAACTCAACTCACGTTATGATCATGAAGAAAAACAGTAGAATGAGTCTGAGTGAACAAATTCTTTCTATTACAAATAAAAATGGATTTCATGATGTGGAGATTTGCACAGACACAGATTTGGGACGTTTAAATGTTCCACGTCTCCAGGATCAGAACATGAGTTGAGTTTGTTGTGACTCATGTGTCTCATTGTTTCCTTTAACTTTTCTTCTTTCTTCTCTTGATTGTTGTGGATAAATTCTTCTTGTTGGTTGAAGATTTGGTGATGGAGCAAATTTATGAAACTGCTGGAGAAAACGATACACATTTACACACACACTTACATATTTACACAGAAAAACATTAACCGGAAGTTCTGCAAAACCTACAGCGGAACACTTCAGGTCGTTCTGTAAAAGGTTCATTTATGAACTTCTATGACTTATTATAAACACAAACTGACTCCTTAAATCAGACCTGGGCCTTGTGCAGCTCCAGGCCACGTCCGGCTCTTTGGTCGACTCCGCTCGGCTCGTTTAAGATCATTTGGAATCACAAAATAAACATATTATAATTTGAACTTATGCCTGGTCTAAAACTGCTTCGCTTTTGTTTTAGACGTGTTTTTTTTTTAAATAACATTTTTTGTTGGGCAGTGTCACTTTTTTATTGCTGAGTCAAACTAACTCTTCCCAGTCTGAGCAGCTCGACAGAACAATGACATTTACTGCTTTTTATGAAGAAATACAATTTATATTCTGCAGAACTGAATTAAACATCAAGGCCTCTACAGTATTTTCTGTTTCTCATGTGGCCAGATGGAAGAAGATTTGCCCCCCCTGACTTCATGTTGGATTCTGTTATTTATTTATTGCAGCTCATTCCTTTTAACAAGATTGTACATCTGAACACTTTGGACCTGCACCTGTCCACATGCTCCTGTCGACCTGCCACTCTATTCAGGTGTGCTCTGGTGTGTTCAGGAGTGATCAGGTGTGTTCAGGAGTGTTCAGGAGTGCTCAGGTGCGTTCAGGTGTGTGAGGAGTTACCTGTCCCCCTCGAGCTTGGGCAGGTCAGAACAGGACTCTTCTAACCAGGCCAGGGTGGGTCTCCTGGACTCACTGAGGCCCTGGCTCTGCTCCCCGCTGCAGACCAGCAGCTGGCGCAAGATCACCGGGTCGTACGGGTTCAGGTCGAACTTAAGGTGCACCTGAACAAAGAAGAAGAAAAGAGTAAAAGCATTTGATTTAGGAAGAATAACAGACCTGGTCTACAGTCTCTGGTCTAGTCCCTGGTCTCGAGTCCCCCCCGGTCTACTCCCTGGCCTAGTCCCCCGTCCAGAGTCCCCCAGTCCAGAGTCCCCGGTCCAGAGTCCCCGGTCCAGAGTGCCCAATGTAGTCCCTGGTCTACAGTTCTTGGTCTAGAGTCCGAAGTCTAGTTCCTGGTCTAGTCCTTGATCTAGAGTCCCTAGTTTAGTCCCCGGTCCAGTCCCTAGTTTAGTCCCCGGTCCAGTCCCTAGTCCAGTCCCTAGTTTAGTCCCCGGTCCAGTCCCTAGTTTAGTCCCCGGTCCAGTCCCAGTCAGTCCCTAGTAGTCCCCGGTCCAGTCCCCGTCCAGTCCCCGGTCCAGTCCCCGGTCCAGTCCCCAGTCCAGTCCCGTCCAGTCCTAGTTTAGTCCCGGTCCAGTCCCTAGTCCAGTCCCTAGTTTAGTCCCCGTCCAGTCCCTAGTTTAGTCCCCGGTCCAGTCCCTAGTCCAGTCCCTAGTTTAGTCCCCGGTCCAGTCCCTAGTTAGTCCCGGTCCAGTCCTAGTCCAGTCCCCGTCAGTCCCTAGTCCAGTCCCCGGTCCAGTCCCTAGTCCAGTCCCCGGTCCAGTCCCTAGTCCAGTCCCCGGTCCAGTCCCTAGTCCAGTCCCCGGTCCAGTCCCCGGTCCAGTCCCGGTCCAGTCCCGGTCCAGTCCCTAGTCCCTAGTCCAGTCCCCAGTCCAGTCCCCGGTCCAGTCCCTAGTCCAGTCCCCGGTCCAGTCCCTAGTTTAGTCCCCGGTCCAGTCCCCAGTCCAGTCCGTACTTAAATCCAGTTTTGTTCGTGTTTTTTTGCACAAACCTTCATCATTTTGGAGACGTCCCAGATGCAGACTTTGCCCCTCCTGGTGGCGGCGGCGAGGAACTGCGGGCAGGACCCGAAGCCGTAGCAGGCGATGGGGTCGGAGAGGTCGGGGCTGTTGGGCAGCTGGGCGGGGCTTGTGGCGAGGGTCACGGAGAGCGGGACGTTCTGCGTGTGCTCCCCTTTCACGAACGGACAGTTTGGGGAGTGACGCTCGTGCTCAGACCTGGACGAGGAAACGGACCAAGAATCAAACGTGTTTTAACTTTTAACAGTTTTAAAAGTGAAGTGAAGGTGAGATTCTGACCAGGGCTCGTCTGTGGGCTCCCAGCAAACCAGACACACGCTGCAGGTGAAGCACATGGCCCTGTCGTCACCTGTCGACGCCGGCTGGAACAGGAAACAGGAAACACAGTCAATCAAACTTCTCCAAGTCCTTTTTAGATCAACTCCTTTCACTTTGTTTAGTCTCTGATAACGCGGCAATTTAAAACTCTCCTCCGTGGACCAAATAGGACAGGTGCGAACAACACGCTCCACACAGATTACAGATCACGGATCAATAACAAAGTTTACACACGGGTCATTAAACTGTTGGATTCTGAGATCAAGTTATTCTAATAATTCTCATCCAAATCTTATGGCTAAAGACAAAAACTTATGTCTAACTTTAACAAAACAAAACGGTGATATTTCTGGGATAAATCTAAAATCGTCTAAATGACCTTCAAGTTTAAAACAACTGATGAGATGTGCATTATTAAATATTATTATCATTGTTACAGCGCCACATACTGGTGTGGTTTATGTTTTACATTGTTTTCACTCAGTGCTCTGTTGTCGTCTGGATGTGAAGATTTATTGATCAGACACCCCCAAAAAAAAAAAATCCAGGAGTGTTATGTGGACGCAGCCCGAATTAAGACAAATACAAATTCTGAAGCCACGTTGGGAGCGACATCAGACGCTTTACGTCTTAGAAATGTTGTCAAAATCTCGTCTTGTCTCGTTCTCTTGGACCCAAACTTGTGTCGTCTTGTGGAAATTGTCTGTTAGTTTTATTAAGTTGTGTGTTTAAATTCTTGTACCTGGTGGTAGAACCCGGCCTGGGCCATGGGGTCGGGCTGTGCCCATCTGTACCCAGCGTGAGGCCACGACGTGAACGTCTCTCTGCGGTTCGCCTCGCTGTACATCAACGACCTGAAAACACACACACACACAAACACGCACAGACACACACACACACACAAATACAAACTCAGGTTTTACTGAATAAAAAGATAACTTAGCAATAAAAAGCACTGCTCCCGAGAGCATCTGTTACCGTAGCAACAGGGTGGTAAACAGTCACACAGCGCAGAAACGACTTGAAATAAAGAAAACAAAGATATTTCTAAGTGGAAGCAGCGTGGCCAGAATGAGCTGCTTCTGACTTCATGGGTCTGGAGGGGAGGCCTCAGGCGGCAGATGATATACTCACTCTCATATTTGGGCGACTTTCAACAAGTTTGGGCGTTTTTTGTTTTCACACTAATCAACGAAATAACACAATAACACGAGGAAACGTCTGGGACTTTTACTCTGTCCAGTGTTAAGGAGGAGTTCCGTCTGCACAAATCAACAGACGTCCTCCACGTTCAGACGCGTTCAACTGTTACAGATTCAGTTCTTCTGAGTCTCAGGTTCTGTGTTTTCTGTTTTTGTCGAGGTTTTAGTCGAACACTGATGATTTAAATTTTTATGTTTGATAAAAACACTGTTCTACATTTGACTAACAAACAGAACATGTTTCCTCAATCCTGACATTGTTTTTAAAAAGTCCGTAGATGTTACACATTTCATTATTCAAATATTCGGCTAAATTCTTTTTTTTTTCTGTGATAAATGAAAATACTGTTTTATATTTTACATGTTTTCTCAACACTGGAAAAGTTTTTAAAAAGCCCAACAGTGGATTACAGCCGTTTATTCAAATATTGTTGGGTGGTTTTTTTGCTGAAGAGTTTGTGTTTTCAAACACTGAACCCAGTCTGACAGAGCTGTCTGGAAGCCAGTGTCAGTGTTCAGGTTCAAACTTCAGCTGAGCACAAATTGAAGTTGTGCATCTGAGCAAGACACTTCCCCCAATGAAAGTGCATCTGTGTTAAAAAGTTCTAACAACCTGAGCCCAAAGATAAAGGAAACTCATGTTATACCCACACTGCGCAAAAGTCAGACGGTCGCTCGTTTGTGTCGACATTTGCGCGCGTTTGTCATGAGAAAACTCGTCTTATTTTAAAGTAAGTTTTGCGTTTAACTGTTTTGACCTGACTTCATCATCTTCCTCCAAGTCACTGAATGTTGAGGATCAAAAACGTGACTTTGAAAAGTTCAAACTCGCTCATAACTGTTGAAGATGTTGATGTTGACCTGTTGATACGGACACTTTTTCCCGACCAAAATTGGAACGTAAAGAACTTACTCTCTCTTTTATTCTGTGTAAAATCTGTTCACCCTGTAGTTCAGACTCTACAAACATGTTCTGAGCTGCATCCTGGGGTTTTTGGATTAGTTTAAGTGTTGTAAATGATCGTGAGCCTGATTAAAACAATAATAAAAACACAAGGGATGTAACGATATCCAAATATCTTGGTACGATATTTATTGCGATATTTTGAAAAGGGCGAAATAATTGTAGACGGGAAACTTTTTTTGCTTTAAAAATGCCTTGACCAGATTTTGGTTTGAATTATTTCTGTCATAATCCCAAGAATTCAAGTCAAAAACATATTTCTTCATGTTTTCTGCACTGAAATGAATCATGGGAAATGTAGTTCCTGATGTTTATAAACTGTTGCTTCGGTAAAATCTGCATTTAAACAAAAGAACTTGTGATTTGATTATTGTGACAGTCCATGATATTATTGTGAGACTTTTGACGATACGATATCACGATATTTTGGTGATTGTTACATCTCTAAAAAACACTTTAGATTTTCTTCTTGTGCAGGAGTGAAGTGTCGTGAAGTGTCCTGACCTGTCCACGGACCTCCCGGGCCCCACGCCGAGCTCCGGCCGGGCGCTGGACAGAAGGTAACTGAGTCTGTCCAGGATGGAGGACGCCACGGAGAGCGCCGCCACGTTCTGGTTTATCTTCTTGAGCTCATTCACGACGGCGCTGGCCACGAGCTTCAGGACGTGATGAGGGAGCCGGAACAGCACCGTCGCCCACTGCAGGACGGAGGAAGAACAACGTTTACCTTTACAGAACTCTTTTCCTCTGCTGAAATAAAGTCAGAACAAAACAACGAGACAGAACATGTGCAGCGGACACAGGAGGAAAGAACCCTGGACCCTGTATCACACCGTTCAAGTTCAACAGACAGAGCTGTGCGGCTCTGTGCGGCTCTGTGAGGCTCCCTGTGGTTCTGTGTGGCTCTCTGCGTGGCTCTGAGCGGTTCTGTGTGGCTTGGAGCTCTGCGTGCGGCTCTGCGTGCGGCTCTGCGTGCGGCTCTGCGTGCGGCTCTGCGTGCGGCTCTGCGTGCGGCTCTGCGTGCGGCTCTCTACATTCTGTCTCTGCGTTCTGTGCGGCTCTCTCTGTGGCTCTCAACGTCAGTGTGATTCTGAGAGCTCTGTGGCTCTCTGCGTTCTGCGCAGCTCTGAGCTACTCTGAGCGGTTCTGTGCGGCTCTCTGTGTTGTGCGGCTCTCTGTGTTGTGCGGCTCTCTGTGTTGTGCGGCTCTCTGTGTTGTGCGGCTCTCTGTGTTGTGCGGCTCTCTGTGTTGTGCGGCTCTCTGTGCGGCTCTCTGTGTGTGGCTCTCTGTGTGGCTCTCTGTGTGCGGCTCTCTGTGTGTGGCTCTCTGTGTTGTGCGGTCTCTGTGTGTGGCTCTCTGTGGTGGTGTGGCTCTCTGTGGCTCTCTCTGTGGCTCTCTCTGTGTGAGGAGCTTCTGTGGCTCTCTCTCTGTGGCTCTCTGTGTGAGGCTCTCTGTGGCTCTCTGTGGCTCTCTGTGGCTCTCTCTGTGGCTCTCTGTGGCTCTCTGTGTGAGGAGCTTCTGTGGCTCTCTGTGGCTCTCTGTGCGGCTCTCTCTGTGCGGCTCTCTGTGGCTCTCTCTGTGTGAGGAGCTTCTGTGGCTCTCTGGCTCTCTGTGTGGCTCTCTGTGCTCTGTGTGGCTCTCTGTGGCTCTCTGTGGCTCTCTGTGCGGCTCTCTCTCTGTGGCTCTCTGTGGCTCTCTGTGGCTCTCTGTGGCTCTCTGTGGCTCTCTGTGGCTCTCTGTGTGAGGAGCTTGTGTGGAGTCTGGACGGGCTCCAGGTTCAGGAGGCGACGCTCTGAGCTGAATGTAAAGTACAGAGACTCACAAAGGACAAACAAGAAACACAGACCAAAGTCAAACAGACCGGACGCTGCACAAGAGACACACAGACGAAGAGAAGAGAGGAGGAGAGAAGGAGAGGAGAGAGAGAGAGAGAGAGAGAGGAGGAGAGAGAGAGAGGAGAGAGGAGGAGAGAGAGGAGGAGAGGAGGAGAGGAGAGAGGAGGAGAGGAGAGAGGAGAGAGAGAGGAGAGAGAGGAGGAGAGAGGAGGAGAGGAGGAGAGGAGGAGGAGAGAGGAGAGAGGAGGAGAGAGGAGAGAGAGAGAGAGGAGAGAGGAGGAGAGAGGAGAGAGGAGGAGAGAGAGGAGAGGAGGAGAGAAACAGAGAAAGTCAAACAGGACCGGACACTGCACAAGAGACACACAGAGAGAGAAGAGAGGAGAGAGGAGGAGAGAGAGGAGAGAGAGAACGAGGAGAGGAGGAGAGGAGGAGAGAAGAGAGGAGGAGAGAGAGGAGAGAGGAGAGAGAGAGAGAACGAGGAGAGAAGGAGAGAAGAGAGGAGGAGAGGAGGAGAGAAGAAACACAGACCAAAGTCAAACAGACCGGACACTGCACAAGAGACACACAGAGAGAGAGAACGAGGAGAGGAGGAGAGAAGGAGAGAGAGAGAACGAGGAGAGGAGGAGACAAGGAGAGAAGAGAGGAGAGAGAGAGGAGAAACACAGACCAAAGTCAAACAGACTGGACACTGCACAACACACACACACACAGAGAGAACGAGAGAAGAGAAGGAGAGGGGGAGAGGGGGAGAGAGGAGAGAAGAGAGAGAGAGAGGAGAGGAGAGCAGAGAGAAGAGAGAGGAGAGAAGAGAGAGGAGAGAGGAAGTGAGAGGGAGGAGAGAAGAGAGGAGGAGAGAAGGAAGGAGGAGAGGAGGAGTGAAGAGAGGAGAGAAGGAGAGAGAAGAGAAAGGAGGAGGAGAAAGGGAGATGATACAAGCAAAGAGGAGAAAAGAAGGAAGAGGTGGGAGGAAGGAAAGAATGAGGGGAGAGAGGAGAGGAGAGAGGGGAAGAGTGAGAGACAGATGAGAGGGAAAGAGAGAGAGCGATGGTGAAGGTGTAGGAGACGTGGCTGAGGTTGAGTCACCTCCGCTGCTCTCTGATTGGCTGAGACTCACCTTGGCGACCTTGTGATTGGCTGCGGTCTCGTGGGAGGAGTTCTTGAGTCCCTCTTTGAGCTGAGCGATGAACAGGTCGTATCCCTCCGTGTTTGAGACGTCGATCTTCTCCTGACACGCCGAGAGCATCTGCTGCGCCTGGAGGACACGAGGACACGAGGACAGGGTCAGAACTTCAACACTTCACGACTTTTACTGACAGGAGCTGAGAGAAGAACCACTAAACACCAAAAACACCTTTTCCTCCTGATTATCCTGAGTCTAAAACAGAAAGTATCTCTGTCTCTGGACTGTCTGTGTGACTCGTGTCTGTGTGACTCGTGTCTGTATCGGCGTCATGAGGATCGACTACGACAGGACATTTGAGTTTTGGACAAACAGCGCAGATGAGTCAGACGCAGGTTATTATGTGACGAGGGCAGACACTGGTGTCTATGGGAAGAACGTGAGGAGCCCCTCTCAGCCCCGCCCCCACCTGGCACCGCCAGGTCCCTCCGTGTCTGGAGAAAAGGGAAACGTCGTGATCCGAGCGCAAATGTCCGCTGTGTTTCAGAGTCTGGAGTGGACCGTCAGGAGGGGGTTTCATGACTCTTTAAAGAAGATTCTACAAACACAAATGAACATGACTCACGTGAGGCTCATTCTGTTTTCTGATTGGACCCTTTTTTAGAAATCTTATACACAAGTTTTCCTTTGTGCTTTGTCTTTTTACAGCTGATCGAACGTAAAGTTTTGTAATACTTCGTGTACAGACAGATACTGAAATTAAAGTCACAAAATAGTTTGTTATTATTACCGTTTGATTTTAGATTTTGGAACACAGTGTGTTAAAGTAAATAGTCCCATGTCCTGGAGACTGGATTGTTCCGCTGGAGCCCCACAGGGTGTTGTGTTATTGTTGTTGCTTTTTATTTTAGTGTCTGCAGAAGTGTTTTAATTACAGACATGTTCTGAAATGTGCAGACGACACAGTGACTCTGAACAGACACAGGAGTCATGGAGCTGTACTGGATGAGTTTATTGAACTGTGTGAACATTTTTATTTGTCTAAAGACTAAAAACATGATGTAGACTTTGGAAAGTCGCCCCCTAGCGACGCTCATTCTGTAATTCAGGGGAAAAAAGTTGAGTTTGTCTGAAAATAAATATCTGGAGACAATTACTGACAATTATTGTCCGACGCTTTGAACCAAACACTGACGCCATCTGCAAGAAAGTGCAGCAAACACTTTCTTTACTCGTTCTTTTTAAGGAAAATGAACTCTTAACATCAGTAATGTTCTTGTGAGCATTTTTATCAGAGTTTTATTAAGTCTATTCTTGCATTTAGTTTTGTCTGTTGGTTTGGTGTCTCTCTGTGTCTAGTAGAAATCATCTGGCTCAGTTTGTCAAAGTGGCAGGTAAATCTGTCGTCTTACACAGAGGTTCTCACAGAAAACTTGTTAGGTGGTGCACGGAGAAGAAGTGAGGAGCGAGGAGTGAGTGGAGATTCCGTAGTTTTGTGAGGATTCACATGGTTCAAAGTCAAGGCGAGGACCTCAACTATAAAGTGCTGCAGGAAACACACACTTACAGCTGCAGGACGTCTACAGAAGAAGAGTGATCTGCAAAGGCCCAACACATAATGGAAAGGCCCGATCGGTCGCTCCGTGAAAGGCCGATCGGTCGCTCCGTGAAAGGCCGATCGGTCGCTCCGTGAAAGGCCGATCGGTCGCTCCGTGAAAGGCCGATCGGTCGCTCCGTGAAAGGCCGATCGGTCGCTCCGTGAAAGGCCCGATCGGTCGCTCCGTGAAAGGCCGATCGCTCCGTCCGATCGGTCGCTCCGTGAAAGGCCGATCGGTCGCTCCGTGAAAGGCCCGATCGGTCGCTCCGTGAAAGGCCGATCGGTCGCTCCGTGAAAGGCCGATCGGTCGCTCCGTGAAAGGCCGATCAGTCGCTCCGTGAAAGGCCCGATCAGTCGCTCTGTGAGGAGTTTAACCTCCTTCTTTCTGGGCGGCGTCTGAGAATGACCCGGATCAGGAGTCAGGGAGGTCAGACTTCCTTCATTTCTGAAGCCATAACCAGGATGAACAGTCTTGTAGCTCGGATCAGTCGTGGTGAAATGCGGTCACATCTCCTGCTCTGTTTTCTGTTTTTAAGAGAATGTTTGTGTGTGTTGTTGGGCTGAGCTTTCGCTGTGGTTTAGTGTGTTATTAAATTGTATTGTGCGTTTACTGTGACACAGCTGCACAACTATTTCCGTCTAGGAGAAAGTTGAAAAACCCCAGCCCATTATTTCAGTAAAACACACCTGTGTGACTCTGGGGACAGAACGTTAAAGCCACACTTTGGAACATTTCCCGTGGCGACAGAGCGCTGGTCTCACCTCGGTGACGGGCAGCTCCAGTTGGACCTCATCCTCGGCTTTGCACACGGGCGTCTGCAGCGCCGTGTCCAGCAGCAGGATCCCGTTCAGATCTTTACGACATCCAACCGCAAAGTCGTCCACGAACAAGACCTTATCCACGGCCGGGACGTACTGGCACCGCACACGACCACCAGGGGACGCTAAAGAGGAGAAAACAACAATACATCACACTGTTATAGATAAACACAATCTAAAATAATCTGACCACCAGGGGACGCTGCAGAGGAAAAATGTGCAAAAATATCAAAATATCGCCATATCGTATCGTTTAATGTGATGATACAGTATCGTTATTGTGGGCTGCTGTATCGATACATCACCAAGAGTTTAGGTATATTTTAATAAATTATTTAGTGTAAGAGCTACAGTTGTGTTGACATTTTCCCTGTTTTGATGAGTAAAATGGGTGTTTTTCATATCAACTTCGCACAAACTTAGTCTACGTTCACACTGCACCTGAAGTTTCCCAAATCAGATTTTTCATCCCTATGTTCCTGTATCTGATCTTTTAAAGTGAGTCTGAACCACACAGATCTGATTTTTTCAAATGTGACCCAGGACACTTGGATCTGTGCTCCTCAAACTGATCCATATCTGATCTTTAACATGTGACTTGAGTGTGAACAGTCAGGTCACATTCATCCACCTACACGTCATCAACAAGACACAAACGTCACTATTCTGCACTGAAGTAGGAGAAAACTGTTCATGATCCATGTGACTGAAGTGAAGCACATCTCCACTCACCACAAAACACCACCACCAAAAACCTGCTCCTTCTCCTTCTCAATCTCCTCCTTAAAACAAGTCAGTTGTTCATGTTGTGGCTCCGGTACGAGAGGAACTTTAAAATCTCCAGGTGCTCGATGCTGCGTCCATGTTTGTTCAACTTGTGTAAACACAGAGACGCTCGCTGCGGTTGACGTCGTCGTGTCTCCAGTGTCACATGTGGGACACTTTTGGACCGTTTAATGTTCACACTGGAGTCACATACAAGTCACATTTAACTGGAAATGTGAACGACCTCGAAAAAACATCGGATTTCACAAAAAAATCTGAATTGAGCATCAAGTCCTGCAGTCTGAACGTAGCCTTAGTGGACTTTTAAATTTTTAGTATCACAGCCTTGATTTTGTCTTTTTTACATTAAACTATACCGAACTGATTTGAAATACCTCGAATCATATTGAATCGAGAGTTCACTGTATCGAAAAGCATATCGTATCGAGGTATGTATCGTACCGGCAACGTCTTAATGTGATCAGCCATAATTATAATCGTACAGTGCACACATTGGGCTGGGATCTTTTTTGTTTTCGATACAGGTACTTTTTGATCCTGGTGCATGAAAGAGCCGTTCTCGGTACAGGATTATTTTATTATTATTTTTATTAGTTCGGCTCTAGTCAAACGACACGATACTGTGAGAGACTTTGGGGAAAGGTGGCGTCTCATTGGTCCAATATTAAAGTTCAGATCTGGATTTAACGAATAACCAGTGAAATAAAAACTTCAGGATCATGTCAGGCAATTTCAAACCAAAACTTTTGTGGAAGCAGTTTAGCGACGTCCATAAATACAGTCCGCGGGTTTCACATCAGATGGATTCACGTTCAAAAAGGTTTGGGCCACAGCTTTAAAACAAATGAGTCAAACAGAAGAGACAAACGCTCACACAGTCTGTACGATTCAACTCTTACAGCCGCCTTTATCATAACACACATCAGGTTTGGAGAAAAGTACTGATGTCATTTTATTCATTTACTCAAAAAGAGGCCAAAAAATTAAAGCTAGATCACAACTTTGACCGACATAAACGTAAACATTTATATTATGAAAAGTGTTTAATTGTGATACGACGGCTTTAAAACACGTTGCTAAAAGAATTACTGTTTATCGATTTGATTTTCATCTCCATCTCTTTTCAAATCTCATTCTTATTTACAAGAATAAACACACTTCTCCGGCTTTAATCGTCCAGAATCGACGGAATCTTCAAACCCGACTGCACGTGACTTCAGAAAAAAGCCTTAAAAAGTCAAGCAGAAAATAAGTCCTTAAAAATCCGACAGTGTCCTCAGATACAGCAGGTCCCTCCGCTCACCTGGAACAATAATCACAACCTCGTCTCATCGTTCAATATGTGAAATCTGGAAGTATTTATGTATTTATTTGAAACAAATACAGTGCACAGAAAACATTAAACTCAGAGAGAGAAGATGCTCTGTGCCAGATTTAGCAACGAGCTCTTTTCCATCTTCAGTCCTCGAGCAGGAACAAAATACTTAAGGAAACTATTTACACAACAACATTTCATCAATAACAGCGTCTCCTTAAAATAACCACGATCCAATTCATCATCAAACATTTAAAACAATCAAAAGTCTTTCATTCAAATTTCCATCAACACAAGATTTCAAATTCATCGTGATCTTCTAAAAAAATTAATAAAATTCCTCTAAAATGTACATTTACCAGATTCATCAGTGTTATTTAAAACACTGTGGTCCCCAAACCTTTTTTGCACCATGAACCAGATTTATGTCCGACAATATTTCATGAACCGACAGCGTAAAGGAGGAGGCACAGTCCAGGCAGCGTACGTGAGAAAACACGACCCACGGGAGGAGGCACGGTCCTGGTTAAATCCTGGTTTAGACCTGGTTTAGACCTGGTTAAGACTTGGTTTTAGACCTGGTTTTAGACCTGGTTAAGACTTGGCTTTAGACCTGGTTTTAGACTCGTTTTAGACCTGTTTTAGACCTGTTTTAGACCCGTTTTAGACCCGTTTGGACCCGGTTTGGACCCGGTTTGGACCCGGTTTGGACCCGGTTTGGACCCGGTTTGGACCCGGTTTGGACCCGGTTTAGACCTGGTTTAGACCTGGTTTTAGACTCGTTTTAGACTCGTTTTAGACCTGGTTTTAGACCTGGTTTTAGACCTGGTTTTAGACCTGGTTTAGACCTGGTTTAAGACCTGGTTTGGACCTGTTTTGGACCTGGTTTTAGACCTGGTTTTAGACCTGGTTTTAGACCTGGTTTTAGACCTGGTATAGACCTGGTATAGACCTGGTATAGACCTGGTTTTAGACTTGTTTTAGATCTGGTTTTAGACTTGTTTTAGATCTGGTTTTAGACTTGTTTTAGATCTGGTTTTAGACTTGTTTTAGATCTGGTTTAGATCTGGTTTTAGACTTGTTTTAGATCTGGTTTTAGACTTGTTTTAGATCTGGTGCTGGTTTTAGTCCTGGTTGTCCTGGTTTAGTCCTGGTTTAGTCCTGGTTTAGTTCTGGTGTTCGTGCTTTCGCGGCCCGGTACCAAACGACCCACGGCCCAGTACAGGTCAACGGCCCAGAGGATGGGGTCCCCTGTTCTAAAATAAAATTCATCATCAACAACACGAACATCGAGACAAATGTCATGAGTTAAACACATCTACATCTACATCTACACAACAATCAGTTAGAAGGTTTAGGTGTTTGAGTGTGTTTAAAGTTTATACTAGTACATATCGGCTCAGTATTCAGTGTGTGTAGTTTCTTTGGGACAGTGAGGAGATTTTTGTTATTTTAGTTGTAATAGCTCAAGTTTAAGCTGTAGAGAGTTGAATAAGAAACTCTGATGACCTGATTCTTTTTAATAAAACGTGTGTTTAAACATTTTACTGGATTAACCTGGTTTGGTGTCACAGTCACAACACACACAAACACTAAAGTGACTCGAGACATTTGAATAATATGAGAGATTTATCTTTAGAGAGTTTGCTCCTTCAGACTCTGACAGGGCTGTGACTCTGAGTCCAAACAGGGAAATAAACACACAACACACAACACACAACACACAACACACAACACAACCCTCTGTGACGCTCTGAGCCTCTGAGTCCAAACAGGTAAATAAACTCTGACTCACAGTTTCTAAATCAGCGTCACCAAAAGAGTCACACATCAAACACTCTGATCCACACCCAGGACAACACAACACAACACAATACAACACAATACAATACAATACAATACACAATATAACATAACACAACAGAATAGAACATAACACAATGTAATATACATACACCAAAAGAATCACACAACAAACACTAATACACACCCAGGACAACACAAAACAACACAACACGTACATAAATATACACGTATATAAAATGCAACATCTACACAACTGATCCACACCCAGGTCTACAACGCAACACAACTTTATACATACTGTATATACACAACACAAGTGTACACACGTGTACACAACACAAGTGTGTACACAACACAAGTGTACACACGTGTACACAACACAAGTGTACACACGTGTACACAACACAAGTGTATATCTACAACACAAGTCTGTAAACATCTACACCACACTTCACAACACTACAGACATCCAGGGCTGGTATCACTGCGGTTGCCGATACGATACCTCGATACATACGCCACGATAAGATACATGTGTGAGCTTTTGATTCAATACGATATAATTCAAACTGATTCGATACAGTTCAATAAAAATAAAAGGTAAAATCATGTCTGTGATACTAAAAGTCTTTGTGTTTCATATGAACTTTGCACATGAAGTGGTTTAACAAACATTTTAATTATTAAAACAATGAAAATGTCAAATGTGTCGCATAAACGAGTTTCCTTCCTCTGAACAAACAACAAAACTGGAGCTGATCTGGAGCTGATCTGACCAGAAGTGAAGAAGCAGCTTGGATGACCCTGACCCTGTGAAACATCTTCAACCAAACTCACTCTGTCCAGTCGACAAACTGAACTTTCTCCTCTCTGTGGATTCTACCTGAACGACTGAGGGATTCTACACATAAATCATTTATTAAAATAAACCAAAACATACTCTTGGTGATATATCGATACAACAACCCACGATATCAATACTGTATCATCACATTATACGATACGATATATCGATATTTCAATATTTTTGCACATCCCTATAGACATCCACACAACACAAAACTACACACAAATACACAACAAAAGTCTATACACTTGTAGAGAACATGTTCAGCACTGTACAGACCACAGAGAAACAGAAGAGTCGACCATTATCTTCAATATTTACATCATTAAAATGTACTTGTTTAATGTAAACAAACAAAATGGACGACTGACGACTGTGTTTATGTTTATTTACAATAATATGTTTAAATTCTACTGAACTAAAGGTAAAAAGAACAATTAAAAAAACAATATAAACAATAAAATGATGACACAAAACAACTCCAGCTCATTTTTTTGAGGAGGAGGAACATGACTTGCATCTCACAGGGTCAGTTTTGTGTTATTAGGACGTTTAATGCTCCTGGAAGAGTTTAAAACATGGACTGAATCCTTCTGTTAACACAAATCACAGTCAGAAAATTAAATAAATGTCCAAACTTGTTCAGTCTACACCAGAATAAAACCTTGGGCCTTTTCCATCAGTGATTATTAAATAAAATGATCAGAGTGGCTTTAATTAATTTGTGGCTCATTTTTAAAAAGCCGTGTGTCTCTGCAGAGGAGCCCGGCGCTGAGGGACACGCTGCTTTCATCTCCTTAAACAGGCATTGGACCCACGCCACGTTCTTCATCGCACCCCCGCAACATGACCGCTCTACCACCAAACAAACTACCACTGACCAAACTACCACTCCTACCACTACTACCACTGTACGACCAAACTACCACAACTACCACAACTACCACTGTATGACCGACCAAACTACCACCGACCAACCAGCAAGCTACCACCACTACCACTGTACGACCAAACAAACTACCACAACTACCTCTGTACAACCGACAAACTACCACCACTACCACCTCTGTATGACCGACCAAACTACCACTGACCAAACTACTACCACTACCCACTGTACGACCAAACAAACTACCACTACCACCTCTGTATGACCGACCAAACTACCACTGACCAAACTACCACCACTACCCACTGTACGATCAAACAACCTACCACTGCTACATCTTTACAACCAAACAAACTACCCCAACTACCACTACCACCACTGTATGACCGACCAAACTACCACTACTACCAAACTACCACAACTACCTCTGTACGACTAAACTACCAACTACCAACTACCAACCGACAAACTACCACCACTACCACTGTATGACTAAACAAACTACCACCTCTGTATGACCGACCAAACTACCACAACTACCTCTGTACCGTCGAACAAACCACTACTACCACTATAAGATCGACCAAACTAGCAAACTACCACCACCACCTCTATACAACCAACCAAACTACCACAGACCAAACAACTACAACTACCTCTGTACAACCAACCGAACTATCACCAACAAACTACCATAACTATATCTGTACGACCAAACTACCACTACTACCACTGTACGATCAAACAAACTACCACTGCCTCTGTACAACCAAACTACCACCAGAACCCCTGTACAACCGACCAAACTACTACTAAACTACCATCACTACCTCTGAGCTCGACTTTTTTTTTAACGGGATAAAAACACGTTTCAGAAAACATCTGCCAAAAGGAGCAAAAATCAGATTTGAAAACTGTTATCGAAGCGAGATCTTCATTTTTCCCAGATATCGATACTAAAAATAAGAATGGAAATAAACTAAAAACCAGGTCCAAAACAGGACTAAACCAGGTTTAAACTAGGTCTAAACCAGGACTAAACCAGGTCTAAACCAGGACTAAACCAGGTTTAAACTAGGTCTAAACCAGAAAAAAAATAGAACTAAACCAGTACTACACTAGGACTAAACAAAGTCAAAACTAGGTCCAACCCAGAACTAAACCAGGTCCAAACCAGGACTACACTTGGATTAAACCAGGTCTAATCAGAAAATTACTGTATTTTAGACATTATTTTTGTAAAAAGAATCGAAAATCAGATCCTAATCAATTCTAAAACTATTGAAACCTGAAACCACATCCTCATATTCTTAAGGTCTGGGTCCTAAAAAAAGTCCCATTTTCAGGAGGGAGCAGAACCTTCAGATCCTTTAGAACCTGGAACCAGAACAAGAATAAGAGCACAGAGACGAGTGTACACACATGGACCGGGTTCAGACCGGGTTCAGACCGGGTTCAGACCGGGTTCAGACCGGGTTCAGACCGGGTTCAGACCCGGATCACACAGATATAAGGACACATGGGAATAGAAAAATTCTACTGTTTAATCTGGTAAATCACATTTTCTATTCCAGAGTTTCCTAAAGTAGATTTATGGTTAGATAAATGTTAACTTTGCTCCATCTGACCCTTTCATCAACAAACTCCAACCTCCACGTCCTCGTTGGTCTTCTTCTAGACCTCCTGTCTCACTGCAGATCTCTGAATCCTACGACCAAAAATATTCCCGATCCCTCCTCTGGTGATTTCCAAACCATCACAGTTTGGACACAACAAACAGAATTATTAAAAAACTTTACAACTGTTCCCGTCAGCTATTCTGGGACGAGGTTCAGTTCTGATTAAGTCCAGGTTCAGTCCTAGTACAGTCCTGGTTTATTCCTGGTTCAGTCCTGATTCAACCTGTGTGTAAATAAGGGCTAATATAGATCCAGAGTAGGGGTAAACCTGCCCTAAACCAGGACTAAACCAGGACTTAAATTGGCACAAATCATGTTTAAACCAGAAACAAAACAGGAATCATGATTAAAAGCAAAACAGTCACAAGAGACCTGGTTCAATCCTGGTTTAGTCCTTGTTTAGACCTAGTTTATTCCTGGTTTAGTCCTGGTTTAGTCCTGGTGTAAATAAGGGCTAATACAGATCCAGACTAGTGGTAAACCAGCCCTAAAACTGGACAAAAATTGGCACAAATGATATTTAAAACAGGAACAAATAAGGAATCAAGATTAAAAGCAAAACAGTCACAAGAGTCCTGGTTTAGGCCCGGTTCAGCCCTGGTTTAGTCCTGGTTTAGTCCTGGTTTAGACCTGGTTTAGACCTGGTTTAGACCTGGTTTAGACCTGGTTCAGTCCAGGTTTAGACCTGGTTTAGTCCCGGTTCAGCCCTGGTTTAGACCTTGTACAGTCCTGATTCAGTCCTGGTACAGACTTGTTTTAGTCCTGGTTCAGTCCTGGTTTAGACCTGGATTAGACCTGGTTCAAGTCAGGTCCAATTCAGGTTCAGGCCTGGTTTAGTCCTTGTTTAGTCCTGGTTTAGTCCTGGTTTAGTCCTGATTCAGGAGTAAAACAGAAACTCATTTTCATTTCACAGTTCGGTGAATGACAGGACACATTTCTGCCACATTAACTTAAGTCTCCTCTAAATCTGACTGAATTCTCTTCACTTGCACTTCCACCAGAGTCCGGACTGAGTTTTTAAGAGTCCGTCCTGAGTGTTTTTGAGAGTTTTTGAGGCGGTTAGTTTCCATTCGCCCAACACAAAGTGACAGGACGAGGCTAAGCTACCGCCGTGCTAATGCTAATGCTAACAGCTAACTGCTAACAGCTAACCAACAGACAACCTCAAAAACGTCTCTCCGCAGCCCAAAAACATTCAACAGATTTCACGTTTAACCACCACAGGAACAACTAAACAACACACTTTTAACCCCAGGTCCTGTCATTAGAAAAAAAAAAATAAAAATCAATGTTTTTAGCGTAAACTTGACAGGCCCCGGGTTAGCGCAGTTAGCAGACGTACGCGCTAATGTTGACATGAGGCTAACCACCAAATAATGCTCATTTTTGGTCAAATATCTTAAATTAGACACGCGAAATCGGTTTCTTAAGATGAATTATAGCGTCTTGGTTTCATAATGGCTTTATTGGTGTTAAAATAATGCGTGTTAGAGCAGATAAAAGCGTCTGAATGCGGTGAAACGCCGGGCAGCTCGTGTGTTCGTGACATAAACGGAGAATTAAGACGTAACGAGGACGAAACAGAAAGTAGAAAGTAAAGTTTAAGAGACAAAAAGGCGAAGGGACGGAGCTAAACTGACATTAAAACGAGTCAAGAGGAAGAAATGTGAATAAAAAGACTGAAACAAAGCGAAGACGTGAGCTGTGACAGGGGGAAGTTAGAAGCAAAACACCGGGAAACAGAACTGAGCTCTCACACAAAGTCCTGGTTTAGACCTGGTTTAGTCCAAGTTTTAGTCCAAGTTTTAGTCCAAGTTTTAGTCCAAGTTTTAGTCCAAGTTTTAGTCCAAGTTTTAGTCCAAGTTTTAGTCCAGGTTTAGTCCAGGTTTAGTCCAGGTTTAAGCACAAATTTTAGCCCAGTTTTAGGTCAGGTTTAGTCCCAAATTTTAGGCCAGGTTTATTACAGATTTAGTCCAAGTTAATCCAGGTTTAGTTCAAGTTTTAGCCCAGTTTTAGGCCAAGGTTTAGGCCAAAGTTTAGGCCAAGGTTTAGGCCAAGGTTTATTCCAAATTTAGTCCAGGTTTAAGTCCAGATTTAGTCCAGGTTTAAATCCAGATTTAGTCCAGGTTTAGTCCAGGTTCTTCCCTACATTAGTCCTTGTTTAGATGTGTGTTTGGGCTCTTGTGACTTGCTTTTAATCATGATTCCTGATTTGTTCCTGGTTTTCTGCCAATTTAAGTCCATGTTTAGTCCTGGTTTAGGCCAGGTTTTAGGCCAAGTTTTAGGCCAAGTTTTAGGCCAAGTTTTAGGCCAAGTTTTAGGCCAAGTTTAGGGCTGGTTCATCCATAGTTTAGATCTAGATTAGTCCTTGTTTAGACGTGTGTTTTGGGCTCTTGTGACTGTTTTACTTTCAATCATGATTCCTGATTTGTTCCTGGTTTTGTGCCAATTTAAATCCATGTTTAGTCCTGGTTTAGTCCTAGTTTACTCCTGGTTTAGGCCAGATTTTAGGCCAGGTTTTAGGCCAGGTTTTAGGCCAAGTTTTAGGCCAAGTTTTAGGCCAAGTTTTAGGCCAAGTTTTAGGCCAAGTTTTAGGCCAAGTTTTAGGCCAAGTTTAGGGCTGGTTCATCCATAGTTCAGATCTAGATTAGTCTGTGTTTAGACGTGTGTTTTGGGCTCTTGTAACTGTTTCGCTTTTAATCATGATTTGTTCCTGGTTTAAACATGATTTGTGCCAATTTAACTCCAAGTTTAGTCCATGCTTAGTCCATGCTTAGTCCAAGTTTAGTCCAAGTTTAGTCCAAGTTTAGTCCAAGTTTAGTCCAAGTTTAGTCCAAGTTTAGTCCAAGTTTAGGGCTGGTTCATCCATAGTTTAGATCTACATTAGTCCTTGTTTAGACGTGTGTTTTGGGCTCTTTTGACTGTTTCACTTTCAATCATGATTCCTGATTTGTTCCTGGTTTTGTGCCAATTTAAGTCCATGTTTAGTCCAGGTTTAGTCCTGGTTTTGGTCCAGGTTTTGGTCCAGGTTTAGGGTTGGTTCACCCCTAATTCAGATCTATATTGGCCCTTGTTCTGAGTTGTTTTGGACTGTTTGTCAGTCTGTGACTGTTTTGCTTTTAATCCTGATTCCTGATTTGTTCCTGTTTTCAATACGATTTGTGCCAATTTAACTCCAGGTTTAGTCCTGGTTTAGTCCAAGGTTTAAGGCAGGTTTACCCACTAGTTTGGATCTATATTAGTCTTTATTTACACATGTTTCAGTGCTTGTTTTAGTTGTTTTGAGCTGCTTTTGACTATCTCACTTTTAATCACAATCCTGGTTTAAACATGTTTTGTGCAGATTTAAGTCCGTGTTTAGTCCAAGTGTTTAGTCCAAGTGTTTAGTCCAAGTGTTTAGTCCAAGTGTTTAGTCCAAGTGTTTAGTCCAAGTGTTTAGTCCAAGTGTTTAGTCCAAGTTTACCTCCTAGTTTGGATCTATATTATTATTATATATTTACACACGTTTCATCTCGTTTTAGTTGTTTTGAGCTGCTTTTGACTATCGCACTGTTAATTCAACATCCTGGTATAAACATGTTTTGTGCCAATTTAAGTCCAGGTTTTAGTCCAGGTTTTAGTCCAGGTTTTAGTCCAGGTTTTAGTCCAGGTTTTAGTCCAGGTTTACCTCCTAGTTTGGATTTATATCACACGTTTTATCTCTTGTTTTAGTTGTTTTGAGCTGCTTTTACACTTTTAATCCTGATCCTGTTTTGTGCCAATTAAAGTTTTTGTTTAGTCCTGGTTTAGTCCAAGTTTTAGTCCAAGTTTAGACCAGGTTTGGATCTATATTAATCCTTATTTACACACAGATTGCTTTTAATTGTGATCCTGTTTTAAACATGATTTGGGGCAATTAAAGTCCATGTTTAGTCTTGGTTTAGTCCAAGTTTTAGTCCAAGTTTACCTCCTGGTTTGGATCTATATTAGTCTTTATTTACACACATTTCATCTCTTGGTTTAGTTGTTTTCAGTTTTGTTTTTGAGTTTTTGTTTTGACTCTTTTGCTTTTAATCGTGAGCCCGTTTTAAACATGATTTGGACCATTTTAAGTCCATGTTTAGTCCTGGTTTAGTCCAAGTTTAGTCCAAGTTTTAGTCCAAGTTTAGGGCAGGTTTACTCCCTAGTTTGGATCTATATTAGCCTTTACACGTTTCACTTTAGTCCTCCTGTCTCTGTCCTCCTGGGTTAAACGTGTCCCTGTCCCTGTCCTCGTCCATCAGATGTCACGGCTCGTCCTCCCGCAGTAAAACCGCCCGTACAGCCCCAGACACCGGGAGCCGGTGTGCGGGAGCGGTGTGCGGGAGCCGGTGTGCGGGAGCCGGTGTGCGGGAGGGCCGGTGTGCGGGAGGGCCGGTGTGCGGGAGGGCCGGTGTGCGGGAGCGGTGTGTGCGGGGCGGAGGGCCGTGTGCTTGTGGGGGGAGAGTGTTTCCGCTCACCGTTCAGCGCGGACGCCTGGAGAATGGCCCCCGAAGTGCCGTCGATGACCGTGATGCTGCCGCGGCTCGTCACGGCCAGGATGGCGTTGAGGGCCGGGTGGTAGCTCAGGCTCCGCAGGCCCTCGGCGTCGCAGCGCAGGCAGCCGTCCCTCAGCACACTCCAGTCCGAGGACGAGGAGGCCGCGGCCGCCATCTTCCCCCAAAAGCGCCCTTCCCGTCCCCGGCCCGGCTCCGTCACTTCGTTCAGATTCAGAGAAAACGTTGAGACGCGCGCGGCTAAAGCACGAGTGTCATTCCCGGTGCTCCGCTGCGGGACTCGCTGCGGGACTCGCTGCGGGACTCTCTGCTGCGGCGGCGGCGGCGGCGGCTTCTCCTCCGCCTGTTTCCGCAGCGCTGCTATTCACCATCTGCGCCTGCGCACTCCGCACAGGTGACTGCGCGACGCTCTAGAGGGCGCGCGGTGCTCATGTGACACCTGCGGCCGCCATCTTGGAACTGCCTGATTTAGAGTTAGACCAGCGGTGGGCAAACTACGGCCCGGGGGCTAAATGCGGCCCTTTAATCTTTATAATCCGGCCAGCCGAACTTGAATAAATTATAATGATGAATGCAATGACAATAATAAATATGAATAGTTCATGTAATATTATTAATAAAATCTACAGAAATATGCAGAACATAAGTGCAATAAAGTGAAGCAACAGCAATAAAGTGTGAAAATTGATCAGACATTTCCTAACACAGGAAACGACAGCACACAAACTTATTAAACAAACAAATGTTTCCATTCTATGATAAAACAATAAGACAGTGATACGACTGATTTTGTATTTACAGCGATAACAATATGTTGTTTCAGTAAATTACAGATGTGAACTTATGTAAATATTTAAATCACTGAACAAGATGGAAAAATGTGATCAACAGACTTAGAGTTTACAGAGGAAATATTAAACCTACAAGTAAAATACAATATTAAAAATTAGTAAAGTGCAAATAAATCCATCCCCAATATCTTATAACATGCAAAATCCAGAGAAATCAGTGGACACTAAATGGTGTAAATGGTACGTGACTGTGTGAGGCAATTTCCTGCCTTTTCTTGAAACTGTGACTCACAGCGTGAGAAGCGTCCAGCACAGGGTTTCTGAGTGATAAGTGGTAAATGGTCACATTTTTCTATAGCGCTTTTCCACCTTCAAGGCTCAAAGCTCTTTACAACAACCACACACACATTCACACACCAGTGTACGCAGACACTGTGGGCAAGTAGGGAGTATTATAGTGCAAATGTAGTCTTGTATCTCTCAGTGTTTGAGTGGAGCTGTAGGAGCTTTGAGGAAGTAAACTGACAAAGGTGTACGGTCTACTCCTTCAAACTAATATAAAAATTAAAAATTAAAATAAATAAAATAAAATAAAATAAAATATCATGCCTCACAGCAAAATGTAAAAATTAAAAAACTAATTAATTTATTTATAATTCTTGCCATATTCAAATACCATATACATTATTATTATTAATATTATGTATTATTATGTATTATTATGTATTATTATTATTTATTATTTATTATATATTTTTTTTATAATCTGTGGCCTCGCTGCTTGTACACGCGCACCCGGGCCCCTCTAGAGTTTTTTAACGGCCCCAGGTTTGCGGCGTAAACTTACGTAGACTGCGTACCGTTATGTGAACTCTCGCGAGAGCCACACATGTCAGCGAGAAGATAACAAAGCCACTTCGGGTTTATTTTGTGTTTATTTTGTGTTTATTTTGTGTCGTTCTGCAGATTTTTCTGCGGTTTGTTCGTATCTGAGCCCCACGTGTCTCACTTTAAATGCTGCAAATGTGACGAGTTTTAGATCAGATTAAATATTTACTTTTTCATTTTTCACTCCTTTCTCTTCTCTCTTTAATTTTATGATGATTATTTCTGTTTTGGTTTGTTTACATTGTGATTTTAATGTTTTTTTATTCTGTAAAACACTTTGAATCACTTTTTGTTCTACAAATAAACTTGTCTCGACTTTTGACTTTTATTTTTCCACCTCGTGTAAAATAAAAACAACTGTTCACTTTTACAAACTCTTCTCTCTCCTTTGGACTCAGAGTACAGGAGGGGGAAGTGTCTTGCCCAAGGACACAACAGCAGCATTCCTGTCAGTGGGACCAGCTCCAGGTCTCAGTCTGGTCTTGGTCTCGCTCTGGTCTCGGTCTCGCTCTGGTCTTGGTCTTGGTCTCGCTCTGGTCTTGGTCTTGGTCTCGCTCTGGTCTTGGTCGCTCTGGTCTTCTCTGGTCTTGCTCTGGTCTTGGTCTTGGTCTGGTCTTGGTCTTGGTCTCGCTCTGGTCTTGGTCTTGGTCTGGTCTTGGTCTTGGTCTTGCTCTGGTCTTGGTCTCTCTCTGGTCTTGGTCTTGGTCTCGCTCTGGTCTTGGTCTTGGTCTTCTTGCTCTGGTCTTGGTCTTGGTCTCTGGTCTTGGTCTTGGTCTCCCTCTGGTCTTGGTCTTGGTCTCGCTCTGGTCTTGGTCTCTGGTCTCGCTCTGGTCTTTGGTCTTGGTCGGTCTCGCTCTCTGGTCTTGGTCTTGGTCTCTTGGTCTTGGTCTCGCTCTGGTCTTGGTCTGGTCTTGGTCTTGGTCTTGGTCTTGGTCTCTCTGGCTCTGGTCTCTGGTCTTGGGTCTCGCTCTGGTCTTGGTCTTGGTCTCGCTCTGGTCTCTGGTCTCTTGGTCTCTCTTGGTCTTTGGTCTCGCTCTGGTCTGGTCTTGGTCTCGCTCTGGTCTTGGTCTCGCTCTGGTCTTGGTCTTGGTCTCTTGGTCTCGCTCTGGTCTTGGTCTTGGTCTGGTCTTGGTCTCGCTCTGGTCTTGGTCTTGGTCTTGCTCTGGTCTTGGTCTTGGTCTTGCTCTGGTCTTGGTCTTGGTCTGGTCTGGTCTCTGGTCTGGTCTTGGTCTTGGTCTTGGTCTGGTCTCTGGTCTTGGTCTCTGGTCTTGGTCTTGGTCTTGGTCTTGGTCTTGGTCTTGGTCTTGGTCTCGCTCTGGTCTTGGTCTTGGTCTCTTGGTCTTGGTCTTGGTCTCTGGTCTTGGTCTCGCTGGTCTTGGTTCGGCTGTCTGGTCTTGGTCTCGCTCTGGTCTTGGGTCTTGGTCTGGTCTGGTCTTGGTCTTGGTCTCTGGTCTTGGTCTTGGTCTTGTCTCGTCTGGTCTTGGTCTGGCTCTGGTCTCTCTGGTCTTGGTCTCGCTCTGGTCTCTGGTCTTGGTCTTGGTCTTGGTCGCTTGGTCTTGGTCTTGGTCTCGTCTGGTCTTGGTCTTGGTCTTGGTCTCTCTGGTCTTGGTCTGGTCTGGTCTTGGTCTCGCTCTGGTCTTGGTCTTGGTCTTGTGGTCTGGTCTTGGTCTTGGCTCTCTGGTCTTGGTCTGGTCTTGGTCTTGGTCTGGTCTCTTGGTCTTGGTCTCGTCTGGTCTTGGTCTCTGGTCTTGGTCTTGGTCTTGGTCTTGGTCTTGGTCTTGGTCTTGGTCTCTGGTCTTGGTCTTGGTCTTGGTCTCTTGGTCTTGGTCTTGGTCTTGGTCTCTCTGGTCTTGGTCTGGTCTGGTCTGGTCTTGGTCTTGGTCTTGGTCTTGGTCTCTTGGTCTTGGTCTGTCTGGTCTTGGTCTTGGTCTTGGTCTTGGTCTCTGGTCTTGGTCTTGGTCTTGGTCTCTGGTCTTGGTCTTGGTCTTGGTCTTGGTCTTGGTCTGCTCTGGTCTTGGTCTTGGTCTTGGTCTCTGGTCTTGGTCTTGGTCTGGTCTTGGTCTCTGGTCTTGGTCTGGTCTGGTCTTGGTCTCTGGTCTTGGTCTTGGTCTCTGGTCTTGGTCTGGTCTTGGTCTTCTGGTCTTGGTCTTGGTCTTGGTCTGGTCTCTGGTCTTGGTCTTGGTCTGGTCTCTGGTCTTGGTCGCTCTGGTCTTGGTCTCTCTCTTGGTCTTGGTCTTGGTCTTGGTCTCGCTCTGGTCTTGGTCTTGGGTCTTGGTCTTGGTCTTGGTCTGGTCTTGGTCTTGGTCTTGGTCTTGGTCTCGCTCTGGTCTTGGTCTTGGTCTCGCTCTGGTCTTGGTCTTGGTCTCGCTCTGGTCTTGGTCTTGGTCTTGGTCTGGTCTGGTCTTGGTCTTGGTCTCGCTCTGGTCTTGGTCTTGGTCTTGGTCTCGCTCTGGTCTTGGTCTCGTCTTGGTCTGGTCTTGGTCTTGGTCTCGCTCTGGTCTTGGTCTTGTCTTGGTCTGGTCTTGGTCTTGGTCTTGGTCTTGCTCTGGTCTTGGTCTCGCTCTGGTCTTGGTCTTGGTCTTGCTCTGGTCTTGGTCTTGGTCTCGCTCTGGTCTTGGTCTTGGTCTCGCTCTGGTCTTGGTCTTGGTCTTGGTCTTGGTCTTGGTCTGGTCTTGGTCTTGGTCTCGGTCTTGGTCTTGGTCTTGGTCTCGCTCTGGTCTTGGTCTTGGTCGGTCTCGCTCTGGTCTTGGTCTTGGTCTGGCTCTGGGTCTGGTCTTGGTCTTGGCTCTTGGTCTTGGTCTTGGTCTTGGTCTTGGTCTTGGTCTCTGGTCTGGTCTTGGTCTCTTGGTCTTGGTCTTGGTCTGGTCTGGTCTTGGTCTTGGTCTTTGGTCTCGCTCTGGTCTTGGTCGTCTCTCTGGTCTTGGTCTTGGTCTCGCTCTGGTCTTGGTCTTGTCTTGGTCTTGGTCTTGGTCTTGCTCTGGTCTCTTGGTCTCTGGTCTTGGTCTTGGTCTGGTCTTGGTCTTGGTCTGGTCTCGCTCTGGTCTTGGTCAGGTCTTGTCTTGGTCTTGGTCTCTGGTCGTCTTGGTCTGGTCTGGTCTTGGTCTTTGTCTGGTCTGGCTCTTGGTCTTGGTCTTGGTCTCGCTCTGGTCTTGGTCTTGCTCTCGTCTTGGTCTTGTCTCTGCTCTGTCTGGTCTGGTCTTGGTCTCGCTTGGTCTTTGGTCTTGGCTCTCTGGTCTTGGTCTCTTGGTCTTGGTCTTGGTCTTGGTCTGGTCTTGGCTCTGGTCTTGGGTCTTGGTCTTGGTCTTGGTCTCTCTCTGGTCTCTGGCTCTGGTCTTGGTCTTGGTCTGGTCTCGCTCTGGTCTTGGTCTTGGTCTTGGTCTTGGTCTTCTGGCTCTTGGTCTCTGGTCTTGGTCTGGTCTGGTCTCGCTTGGTCTTGGTCTGTGGTCTTGGTCTTGGTCTCGCTCTTGGTCTTGGTCTCTTGGTCTTGTCTCTTGGTCTGGTCTTGGTCTTGGTCTCTCTGGTCTCGCTCTGGTCTTGGTCTTGTCTTGGTCTTGGTCTTGCTCTTGGTCTTGGTCTTGGTCTTGGTCTCTGGTCTGGTCTGGTCTTGGTCGTCTCTGGTCTTGGTTGGTCTTGGTCTCGCTCTGGTCTTGGTCTTGGTCTTGGTCTTGGTCTTGGTCTTGCTCTGGTCTTGGTCTTGGTCTTGGGCTCTGGTCTTGGTCTTGGTCTCGCTCTGGTCTTGGTCTGGACCTGAGCTGGAGAAAAACACAGGGAGAAGATGCAAAGTCGACCTGACGAAAATCCACTGATGGAAATGTTTCTAAAATTTGTCTAAAATGTTTGCCAATTTTAATTTCACACAATTTCACATTCTGAATTTTCACTGTTGAATTTGAGGCCTTGAAAAAATCTGTACTGAATGTTTTTTTTTTATATATATATTGAATTTTACACTTTTTATACTTGTGTACACTAAGAATTTCAGCAACTAAAATTCAAAATAATAAAAAAAAATTTAAGTTGTATCTAAAACTGAAAATCTGAAAGGACAAATGATCTGAAACTAAATTCTAGAAATAAAATTCTATAACAAGACGAATCTGTGCCGGTGTGAAGAATGTGCCGGTCACGTTTGGAGGGACAAAGTTTGGACAAACACAGACACAGAGACAGAGTTTGGACAGTTGGACAGAGTTGGACAGAGTTTGGACAGAGTTGGACAGAGTTGGACAGAGTTGGACAGAGTTGGACAGAGTTGGACAGAGTTGGACAGAGTTGGACAGAGTTGGACAGAGTTTGGACAGAGTTGGACAGAGTTTG
Organism: Boleophthalmus pectinirostris; assembly: GCF_026225935.1. Taxonomy (NCBI): domain Eukaryota; kingdom Metazoa; phylum Chordata; class Actinopteri; order Gobiiformes; family Gobiidae; genus Boleophthalmus; species Boleophthalmus pectinirostris. The sequence goes on along the minus strand of NW_026571404.1, from coordinate 900,254 downwards.
GACAGAGTTTGGACAAACTCAGACTCGTTTTTCACGTCGTCTTGTGAATAAAAGTGAACACAAAACAGCTGCTCCTCCTTTTCTCTGAAAACCACAGATCCAGTCTGACAAGTTCACAACCGGGGACAGGACCTGGACACGTGAGACACAGAGACACACGGAGACACAGAGACACACAGAGACACAGAGACACAGAGACAGAAACAGACAGAGAGAGACACACGGAGACACAGAGACACACAGAGACACAGGGACACAGAGACAGAAACAGACAGAGAGAGACAGACACAGAGACACAGAGACAAAGAGAGACATAGAGACACAGAGAGACACAGGGACAAAGAGAGACATAGAGACACAGAGAGACACAGAGACACATGGGGACACAGAGACACAGAGACACAGAGACAAAGAGAGACATAGAGACACAGAGAGACACAGGGACACAGAGACAGAAACAGACAGAGAGACACAAAGGCACAGAGACAGAGAGACAGAGAGAGACACAGAGACACGAGGACAAAATATGAAACATTGAGTGCGTTTACATGCACATCAATAACCCGGTTATGATGGGGTTTTTTGAGTGTCCCTGTTTGTCAGTGCACATGTACTATACCACTACACTGACAGAACCGGGATGTGGACAATAACCGGGTTATTGATGTGCTCATTTAAAGGGTCTGTTACAGGTTCAGTGGCTCATTTCACAAGTTTATTTAATAAAATTTAAGATTTTACTCTAAAATTTTACCTATTTTTTATTTATTTATTTATTTTTGTGACGTTTATAATTTTGGAATAATTTTAGATGAAATTTACTGTGTTGAAAAATGTAAAATTTGTCTTTGTAGAATGTTCCAGATTCCACAGTTTGGTCACATTTATTATTTCACTGGAACATTTGGCAAAAATGTGGAAATATCAAAATGTGGAAATATTATTTAAATTTGATAACTCAGTTTCTTTTTTTTCCTGATGAAATCTAACTTATTATTTAACTAAATTTAAAAAAGCAGGAGTGTTTGTGGTAGAGCAGCGCCCCCTACAGGATCAGACTCAAACACATGAACAAACACGACCAAAAAAAAACTTTAAAATCATCTAAAAACTCAAATAAAAACACAAAAAACCCTTAAAGAGCACGTTTTCATTTCCCCGTGATGTGTTTTTGAGTTTAATTTTACACTAACTAATCTTTATTCTAGTTTCAAAGTTTGATAAAGAGTTTGTTTTAGTTTTTAATCAAACGTAGAAGTGAGAATTAATCTGCACACAGTCTGGGAATTGAACTACAAACCTCCTCAAGAGAAACTCCACAACATCAACTCTCTGTGACACGGATCGTTTCACAAGTTTACATCATGAAATTTAAGACTTTACTAAAAAAATTTACCTAGTTTTTTTATTTTTTGTGACAGAATAATTCTTCCAAAATTATAAACAAACAAAATACGAGACTCAAAAAAAACAAAACGACAAAAGCTGGGACAAACCGTCCTCTGGACAAAACCGACAAACCGTCCTCTGGACAAACCGTCCTCTGGACACAAACCGTCCTCTCCACAAACCGTCCTCTGGACAAACCGTCCTCTGGACAAACCGTCCTCTGGACAAACCGTCCTCTGGACAAACCGTCCTCTGGACAAACCGTCCTCTGGACAAACCGTCCTCTGGACATCGTTTAAGAAAACAGATTTAAAAATGTTTCTACTCTCTCTTGGAAATTTAAAACAGAAAAATAGGAAATTAAATGAAACGATTGTGCTTCTTGAAAAGTGGAAGGTTACAGTAGTGAACTTTTTGTGTTGTTTTGGTGGATTTTGTGTTTTTTATAAGTACAAAGTGTGAATATAAATTTGTACTTCTACGCGGCACAAGTGTTGAATTAAAAAATAAAAATAAAAACTCAACACTACTTTCTGTATTTGAGAATAGTATTATAGTATTTTTTTTATATTATTATTATTATTATTTAAATTTAGAATAGTATTATAGTATTTTTTTTAAATTTTATATTATTTTTATTTTTTTAGAATAGTATTATTATTTTTTTTTTATTTTATATTATTTTTATTTTTAGTATTTTTTTTTCAATAGTATTATAGTATTTATTTTATTTTATATTTTTTAAATTTAGAATAGTATTATAGTTTTTTAATTTAATTTTATATTATTTTGATTTTTTCATTTAGAATAGTATTATAGTAATTTATTTTATATATATATTTATATTTTTTTAGAATAGTATTATAGTGTTTTTTTTATTTTATATTATTTTTATTTATTTTTTTTAGAATAGTATTATAGTATTTATTTTATTTTTTTATTTAGAAATAGTATTGTTTTATTTTATTTTATATTTTAATTTTTTTCATTTAGAATAGTATTATAGTATTTTTTTTATTTTATATTATTTTTATTTTTTTATTTAGAATAGTATTATAGTATTTTTTTCCCCACAAATGGATTTTTAAATGCAAATAAACGACTTAAAAACATTAAAACAGAACTGTCACTTGGAGAGAATTTTTTTATTTTTTATTTTTATTTGTTTTTTTGGTTTAAATAAAAATATCTGCTGATTGTTTATGCTGCAGTCGTCTCATCCAAACCACGAGCGAGAGAATAAAAAACAAAGAATCATCTCAGAAGGACAAATGGACACAAAGTGAAAAATGAAAGTGTCTCTCGTCTGTTTCGCGTCGCGGGAGTTTGATTTAGTTTTTATCAAATGTAGAAATGAGAATAAATCTGCACACAGTCCGGGAATCGAACTCCAAACCTCCTCACGGTGACGACCTGAGAAGAAAAACCTCCAGAACAGAAACACATCGACACATCTGTGTGACTCGGACCGTTTCAAAACCGACTCATCGACCAAGTTTTTTATTTAAAAGCATAAATAAGCAGGAGGCGGAGTAACCATGGTAACAGGAGAACAGGTGTGTGCATGTAACAGGTGTGTGTGTAACAGGTGTGTGTGTATGTGTGTAACAGGTGTGTGTGTGTGTGTGTAACAGTGTGTGTGTGTAACAGTGTGTGTGTGTGTGTGTGAAACAGGTGTGTGTGTGTGTAACAGGTGTGTGTGTGTGTGTAACAGGTGTGTGTGTGTAACAGGTGTGTGTGTGTGTGAAACAGGTGTGTGTGTGTAACAGTGTGTGTGTGTGTAACAGGTGTGTGTGTGTAACAGGTGTGTGTCTGTGTGTAACAGTGTGTGTGTGTGTGTGAAACAGGTGTGTGTGTGTAACAGGTGTGTGGTGTGTGTGTGTGTGTAACAGGTGTGTGTGTGTGTGTAACAGGTGTGTGTGTGTGTGTGTGTGTAACAGGTGTGTGTGTGTGTGTGTAACAGGTGTGTGTGTGTGTAACAGGTGTGTGTGTGTGTGTGTGTGTGAAACAGGTGTGTGTGTGTGTAACAGGTGTGTGTGTGTGTGTGTGTGTGTAACAGTGGTGTGTGGTGTGTGTGTGTAACAGGTGTGTGTGTGTGTGTGTGTGTAAACAGTGTGTGTGTGTGTGTGTGTAACAGTGTGTGTGTGTGTGTGTGTGTGTGTGTGTGTAACAGGTGTGTGTGTGTGTGTAACAGGTGTGTGTGTGTGTGTGTAACAGGTGTGTGTGTAACAGGTGTGTGTGTGTAAACAGTGTGTGTGTGTGTGTGAAACAGTGTGTGTGTGTGTGTGTGTAACAGGTGTGTGTGTGTGTGTGAACAGGTGTGTGTGTGTAACAGTGTGTGTGTGTGTGTGTGTGTACAGTGTGTGTGTGTGTAACAGTGTGTGTGTGTAACAGTGTGGTGTGTAACGTGTGTGTGTGGTGTGTACAGTGTGTGTGTGTGTGTGTAACAGGTGTGTGTGTGTAACAGTGTGTGTGTGTGTAACAGGTGTGTGTGTAACAGGTGTGTGTGTAACAGGTGTGTGTGTGTAACAGTGTGTGTGTGTGTAACAGTGTGTGTGTGTGTGTGTGTAACAGGTGTGTGTGTGTAACAGTGTGTGTGTGTAACAGGTGTGTGTGTGTAACAGGTGTGTGTGTAACAGGTGTGTGTGTAACAGGTGTGTGTGTAACAGTGTGTGTGTGTGTGTAACAGGTGGTGTGTGTAACAGGTGTGTGTGTAACAGTGTGTGTGGTGTGTGTGTGTGTGTGTAACAGGTGTGTGTGTAACAGGTGTGTGTGTGTGTAACAGGTGTGTGTGTGTAACAGGTGTGTGTGTAACAGGTGTGTGTGTGTATCTACAGAAATGTCCCAGAATGTTAAAGTGAAGTTTATTGCACAAAGGAAAAGCTCAGGCGCTTTTTTTTTTATTATTTTGACAAAAGACAAACTATTTACAGAAAAGAAATTTAAATATAATAAAACCCCAGAACCAGAAACACACAGAGGACCAGAGTTTACAACTATAGTCCTGGTTTAGATCTGGTTTAGTCCTGGTTTAGTCCTGGTTTAGACCTGGTTTAGACCTGGTTTAGTCCTGGTTTAGTCCTGGTTTAGACCTGGTTTAGACCTGATTTAATCCTGATTTAGTCCTGGTTTAGACCTGGTTTAGACCTGGTTTAGACTGTAAAAAGGTCCAAGTTTGGTCTGGGTTTGGTCCTAGTTTTGGGCCCGTCCACACGACAAATCCTGGTTAAATCCACATTTGTGCTTCGGTTCGTTACAGACTGACCCACTGTTTGTGTGTCGCTCCTTCTGATGCAGAGACACATGTACACACCTGTTTGGTCACGACACACACACATACATTCAGTTTGTCCATTAAAATCAATGGAATCCATGAAATTCTTAATGATCAATTATCGATTAATCGATTAATCATGACCATCCCTAGAATCCACGTATCATCGAATCAGAAACGATCTGTGTCCAGACTCGTCGTGACAGAGGGGTGTTCTCTCTGTGTCAGAGGGGTGTTCTCTCTGTGACAGAGGGGTGTTCTCCTGTGACAGAGGGGTGTTCTCTCTGTGTCAGAGGGGTGTTCTCCTCTGTTCAGAGGGGGTGTTCTCTTGTGTGACAGAGGGGTGTTCTCTCTGTGACAGAGGGGTGTTCTCCCTGTGACAGAGGGGTGTTCTCTCTCTGTGTCAGAGGGGTGTTCTCTCTGTGTCAGAGGGGTGTTCTCTCTGTGTGACAGAGGGGTGTTCTCTCTGTGACAGAGGGGTGTTCTCTCTGTGACAGAGGGGTGTTCTCTCTGTGTGTCAGAGGGGTGTTCTCTCGTGTCAGAGGGGTGTTCTCCCTGTGACAGAGGGGTGTTCTCCTCTGTGTGTCAGAGGGGTGTGTCTCTCTGTGACAGAGGGGTGTTCTCTCTGTGTGTCAGAGGGGTGTTCTCTCTGTGTCAGAGGGGTGTTCTCTCTCTGTGTCAGAGGGGTGTTCTCTCTGTGTCAGAGGGGTGTTCTCTCTGTGTGTCAGAGGGGTGTTCTCTCTGTGACAGAGGGGTGTTCTCTCTGTGTGTCAGAGGGGTGTTCTCTCTGTGTGTCAGAGGGGTGTTCTCTCTGTGTGTCAGAGGGGTGTTCTCTCTGTGTCAGAGGGGTGTTCTCTCTGTGTCAGAGGGGTGTTCTCTCTGTGTCAGAGGGGTGTTCTCTCTGTGTCAGAGGGGTGTTCTCTCTGTGTGTCAGAGGGGTGTTCTCTCTGTGACAGAGGGGTGTTCTCTCTGTGTCAGAGGGGTGTTCTCTCTGTGTGTCAGAGGGGTGTTCTCTCTGTGACAGAGGGTGTTCTCTCTGTGTCAGAGGGGTGTTCTCTCTGTGTCAGAGGGGTGTTCTCTCTGTGACAGAGGGGTGTTCTCTCTGTGTGTCAGAGGGGTGTTCTCTCTGTGTCAGAGGGGTGTTCTCTCTGTGTCAGAGGGGTGTTCTCTCTGTGTCAGAGGGGTGTTCTCTCTGTGACAGAGGGGTGTTCTCTCTGTGTCAGAGGGGTGTTCTCTCTGTGTGTGACAGAGGGGTGTTCTCTCTGTGTCAGAGGGGTGTTCTCTCTGTGTGTCTGTCAGAGGGGTGTTCTCTCTGTGTCAGAGGGGTGTTTCTCTGTGTCAGAGGGTGTTCTCTCTGTGTCAGAGGGGTGTGTTCTCTCTGTGTCAGAGGGGTGTTTCTCTGTGTCAGAGGGGTGTTCTCTCTGTGTCAGAGGGGTGTTCTCTCTGTGTCAGAGGGGTGTTCTCTCTGTGTCAGAGGGGTGTTCTCTCTTGTGTCAGAGGGGTGTTCTCTCTGTGTCAGAGGGGTGTTCTCTCTGTGACAGAGGGGTGTTCTCTCTGTGTCAGAGGGGTGTTCTCTCTGTGTCAGAGGGGTGTTCTCTGTGTGTCAGTAAGGGGTGTTCTCTCTGTGAAGAGGGGGTGTTCTCTCTGTGTCAGAGGGGTGTTCTCTCTGTGTGTCAGAGGGGTGTTCTCGTTCTCTGTGACAGAGGGGTGTTCTCTCTGTGTGACAGAGGGGTGTTCTCTCTCTGTGACAGAGGGGTGTTCTCTCTGTGACAGAGGGGTGTTTCTCTCTGTGTGTCAGAGGGGTGTTCTCTCTGTGACAGAGGGGTGTTCTCCTCTGTGTGACAGAGGGGTGTTCTCTCTGTGTGTGACAGAGGGGTGTCTCTCGAGGGGTTCTCTGTGTGTCTGTGTGACAGAGGGGTGTTCTCTCTGTGTGACAGAGGGGTGTTCTCTCTGTGACAGAGGGGTGTTCTCTCTGTGTCAGAGGGGTGTTCTCTCTGTGTGTCAGAGGGGTGTTCTCTCGTGTGACAGAGGGGTGTTCTCTCTGTGTCAGAGGGTGTTCTCTCTGTGACAGAGGGGTGTCTCTCTGTGTCAGAGGGGTGTTCTCTCTGTGTGTCAGAGGGGTGTTCTCTGTGTCAGAGGGTGTTCTCTGTGACAGAGGTTCTCTCTGTGTCAGAGGGGTGTTCTCTCTGTGTCAGAGGGGGTGTTCTCTCTGTGTGACAGAGGGGTGTTCTCTCTGTGACAGAGTGTGGTGTTCTCTCTGTGTCAGAGGGGTGTTCTCTCTGTGACAGAGGGGTGTTCTCTCTTGTGTCAGAGGGGTGTTCTCTCTGTGACAGAGGGTGTTCTCTGCGTGTCAGAGGGGTGTTCTCTGTGTGTCAGAGGGGTGTTCTCTCTGTGACAGAGGGGTGTTCTCTCTGTGTCAGAGGGGTGTTCTCTCTGTGTGTCAGAGGGTGTCTCTTGTGTGTCTGTTCTCTCTGTGACAGAGGGGTGTTCTCTCTGTGTCAGAGGGGTGTTCTCTGTGTGTCAGAGGGGTGTTCTCTCTCTGTGACAGAGGGGTGTTCTCTCTGTGACAGAGGGGTGTTCTCTCTGTGTCAGAGGGTTTTCTCTGTGACAGAGGGGTGTTCTCTCTGTGACAGAGGGGTGTTCTCTCTGTGTCAGAGGGGTGTTCTCTCTGTGACAGAGGGGTGTCTCTCTCTCTGTGACAGAGGGTGTTCTCTCTGTGTGACAGAGGGGTGTTCTCTCTGTGACAGAGGGGTGTTCTCTCTGTGTTCTCTGTGTCAGAGGGGTGTTCTCTCTGTGTCAGAGGGGTGTTCTCTCTGTGTGACAGAGGGGTGTTCTCTCTGTGACAGAGGGGTGTTCTCTCTGTGACAGAGGGGTGTTCTCTCTGTGTCAGAGGGTGTTCTCTGTGTCAGAGGGGTGTTCTCTCTGTGTGTCAGAGGGGTGTTCTCTCTGTGACAGAGTGTCAGAGGGGTGTTCTCTCTGTGTCAGAGGGGTGTTCTCTCTCTGTGTCAGAGGGGTGTTCTCTCTGTGTCAGAGGGGTGTTCTCTCTGTCTCTCTGTGTCAGAGGGGTGTTCTCTCTGTGTCAGAGGGTGTTCTCTCTGTGTGTCAGAGGGGTGTTCTCTCTGTGACAGAGGGGTGTTCTCTCTGTCAGAGGGGTGTTCTTCTGTGTCAGAGGGGTGTTCTCTCTGTGTCAGAGGGGTGTTCTCTGTGTCAGAGGGGTGTTCTCTCTGTTCTCTCTGTGACAGAGGGGTGTTCTCTCTGTGACAGAGGGGTGTTCTCTCTGTGTCAGAGGGGTGTTCTCTCTGTGTCAGAGGGGGTGTTCTTCTCTCTGTGTCAGAGGGGTGTCTGTCTCTCTCTGTGACAGAGGGGTGTTCTCTCTGTGACAGAGGGGTGTTCTCTCTGTGTCAGAGGGGTGTTCTCTCTGTGTCAGAGGGTGTTCTCTCTGTGTCAGAGGGGTGTTCTCTCTGTGTCAGAGGGGTGTTCTCTCTGTGTGTCAGAGGGGTGTCTCTCTGTGACAGAGGGGTGTTCTCTCTGTGTCAGAGGGGTGTTCTCTCTGTCAGAGGGGTGTGTGACAGAGGGGTGTTCTCTCTGTGTCAGAGGGGTGTTCTCTCTGTGACAGAGAGAGGGGTGTTCTCTCTGTGTCAGAGGGGTGTTCTCTCTGTGAGGGGTGTTCTCTCTCTGTGACATGTTTCACTTTTACAAAACAAAACGTCAATTTTTCTGGGATAAATCTAAAATCGTCAAAATGAGATTAAAGTTTAAGAACTGATGACATTTGCATTATTAAATATTATTATCATTGTCACAGTGCCACATACAGGTGTGGCAGGTGTATTACATCATTTTCCCTCAGCTCCGTCGTCGTGTGGACGTGAACATTTATTGATCCAACTCGGACGACAAGTTTTTTTTAACCCACAAAGAAAAAAATCCAGGAGCTTTGTCGTGTGGACGTCGACTTAGACCTGGTTTAGTCCTGGTTTAGTCCTGGTTTAGTCCTGGTTCAGTCCTGGTTCAGTCCTGGTTCAGTCCTGGTTCAGTCCTGATCTGGTCCTCTGTGCTGTGTTTATGGCGTGGTCCTGGTTCTGTGCTGTGATTGGTCAGAGCCAGGCATGAGTCTTTTGGTCCTGGATAGGTCCTGGTTGAGTTCTGGTTGAGTTCTGGTTGAGTTCTGGTTGAGTTCCGGGTCAGACTCCGGTGTAGAGCGACAGGAAGTAGATGTAGAGGAGGAAGATCGGGTAGATGAGCAGCGGCTTCTTCGTTTTGAACTCATCCCCGACGAGAAGAGACGCCGCACTGTACGCCGCCCAGAACACGCCGAACAACTGACCACAGAGACCAGAGGGAGACCGGGTTAGACCTGGGTTAGACCTGGGTTAGACCTGGGTTAGACCTGGGTTAGACCTGGTAAAGTCCCTGATTTGGTCCTGGGTTAGACCTGGGGTTTTGTCATTTGTTTAGACGTAGTTTAGACCAAGTTTAGTCCTGTTGCAGCCCCTGGACTAGTCCCTGTTTTAGTCCTCAGTTTAGTGCTCAGTTTAGTCCTTGGTCTAATCCCCAGTCCAGTCCCCAGTCCAGTCCAGTCCCCAGTCCAGTCTCTGGTATAGTCCCTGGTCTAATCTCTGATGTAGTCGTTTCCTTAGTCCCTGGTTCAGGTCTAGTCCTTGGTCTAGTCCCCTGGTCTAGTTTCCAGCCTAGTCCACAGTCCCGGTCCCAGTCTAGTCTCTGCTCTAGCCTCGGGTCTAGTCCCCAGTTTAGTCCTGGTCCAGCACCTGGTCTACAGTCCCTGGTCTAGCCCCCTGGTTTAGTCCCCAGTCTAGTTCCTGGTCTAGATCTTGGTCCAGACTCACTTTGATGACGATGGAGAGCAGTTCGAATCCTCCGATGAAGAGCAGCAGAGGAGCGATGACGATGAGCGGGAGCAGAGAGTAACCGATCACCCCCAGAACCTGACCGAAAGAAACCTGCAAAACACACACACACACACAAAAAACACACACACACACACATACACAAAAAAACCCACATAAACACACAAATATAAAATCACACAAACACACAAAAAAACACAAACATAAAATCACAAAAAACACAAACACATTTCAAATTTACCAGGAAAAAACACAGGTACAAAATAAATGTGTTTAAAAATCAGAAAACAGGAGATTGACTCGTTAACAGGACGAGGATTTAAACTCAAACGGGACAAACTCACTT
>NW_026571404.1:880377-885377 GCF_026225935.1 Boleophthalmus pectinirostris | reverse complement strand
ATGTCACTTAGCATTAGCATTAGCATTAGCATTAGCTCACCCTCAGTGTTGGGGAGTAACAGATTACATGTACCGGAGTAATCAGAGTACAAATGATGAGTAACTGTATTCAGTTACAGTTACTGTTTCAGTGAGTGGTAATTGGATTACAGTTACTTTGTTGAAATAAATGGATTACACAGAGGGATTTTACTGTTTTCACATTTTGGGCTAAATCCCTTTTTTTTTCCAGTAATTCCACACATTCACAGAAACTAAACCAGGTCTAAACCAGGACTAAACTAGGTCTAAACCGGGTCTAAACCGGGTCTAAAACGGGACTGAACCAGGACTAAACAAGGTCTAAACAAGGTCTAAAACCGTTCTAAACCAGGATTTAATAGGGCTAAATCCTGCTGTGTGGACGTGTTTCTTCGTTTTCTATCAATAATATTTTTAGTTTGGTTCAGTAAAGTTTGGACTTTTTATTTTCTTTTATCAGACAAAACTTCTCATGTGAAGATTTCCTCGTCTTTGCTTCTCTACAACAAATCAAGTAATCCAAAGTATTCAGATTACATTACTCACTTTAAGTAATTTAATGGACTACGTTACAAACTACATTTTGGGGTGTGTAATCTGTAATCTGTAGGGGATTACATTTTAAGAGTAAACAGCAGTACTCACCCTCCGCCTCAGCCGAAGACACGAACGTAAAGTCTCCATTATTGGGAGAAAACTGCATCGTCACGCCGCTTTTTCACACACTCCGGACCCGCGGAAAGCACAGTGGACACGGGCAGGCGTTAGGAGAGTCCCGGTGGCGGTGTCATCGGTGTCATCGGTGTTTTTGGTGTTTTTTTTGGTGTTTTTTTGGTGGGTTTTTTTGGACGCTACAGCATGTTGTTTTCGCTCAGGTCCGCTGCAGACGCGGAGCCGGAAGCAGAAACGCGACACGTCTCACGGCGCGTTCAGGGCGCCGCGTCAAACTGGGACGTTTTAGTTCTACATTTACACTCATGCATATCATTTTTTATCAATATTTTCTATAAAACACCTTTAACAATACATATCTATCCTCAAAAGCATCTCTTATTTTGTATCATAATCATAAAAACTCTAAAAGTAATTTAATTCACTCAAAAACATGTCTAGTTAGTTTCATCATTTATTAGTACTGACTCATACAACCTCCTGTCGCTCGCGTATTTCTTCATTCAAAACTACATATTCTAACTAAAACTACAGATGAATATAATTTGACGTGTTTTAGCTCGTCTCATAGCCATAAAAACTCGAAAAGTAATTAAATTCACTCAAAAAAAAATTGTCTATTTAGTTTCTTCATTGATAGTTTGGCCATTACTGACTCATACAACTTACATTACTCGCTTAATTCTTCATTTAAAACTAAATATGCTAACTAAAACTAGAAATTGTATATTATCTATCGTCCTTTGTATCGTCTCATAACTATAAAAATGTTTTATTAGTTTAATTTTAATGACGCAAAACCCGGTTAAGCTTCTGTATTCATAAGCCTCGCCAAACATTTGCCGTGTCATAAAAAGGCGTGCCCTGCCAGCCAATGGGAGAGCAGTATATTTACACGTGACCAGCTCTCGTCCAATAGCAGCTCTCCGTTTAGTGACACGGATTTTGCCGCTAAAAGCAAACTCCCTCCAGCTCCGTGTCGTGTTTTTGTCATTTTCTGCTCTTTTTTTCGGATAAAAAGCGGGTTAAAACACACAGGTAAACTCCACATTGCGGGTTATTAACGGTTTATTACATTACACATCTCCCAGACTTGTAACTAATATGTTTTATGGGTTTTAGCGCGTAATTTCACCGTTGTTTTGATTGTTACGTAGCGTTTCTCGTGTCTTTGCAGATCTGAAATAGTTTATTTTGTCTTAAACGCTTTAAATGGTCATGTTTCACTGAATATTTCGCTTTAAAACTCACATTGATGTTATTACACTAGTGTTATGTGATTATATTAGTTAATAGAATAAGATTCAATAGGAAGTTATTCATGCATAAAGCAGAGGACGTTGTAACCTGTTATGCAAGATTTTTAACTACTTTAATTGAGGTTATTATCTTATTAACAGTGACACATGAGGTGAATATGGACTAAAAGGTACGCCTAATTAACTGCCATCGAAAATAGAGCATAGATTAGACCTTTAGGAACTTTTAGTAATGAGTCTTTTACTTCCCATGGTAAAAAAAAAAAAAAAAAAAACATCTCTGAAACTGAAGCATTGTGTATTTTATGTAGAACTTATTGATTTTATGCAGTGGACAAATTCACTTCACAATAAAATCCAGTGTTTCCCATTGGTAGAAAAGTGGCTCCCACAGTCTAAAAATAAAATGAACATAAAAAAATGCATTTAAAAAACTCAAATTGCTGCACCTTCTATTTGTTCCTTAACATAAAAAGTAACTGCACTGTTCAAAAAGACAATGTAAATATGAAATACAGCCAATAAATGACAATTAAGAAAGTATTTGTACAGCCAGAGTCTGAACAGAATCCATGGGAAACACTGAAATTGTAGATATATTAATTTCACGATGAGAATAAGTTTTAAAAGTCAAAAAGTCAGTGAACAAAACACATTAAACATAACTTAATAGTAGTAGTAAAGTATAAAGTTTGATATAAAAAGGCTTGAAGGTTTAAAATAGAACAGAATCCTACTTTTTAAACATGAATCACATTATTTGTCCAAAAGTTAGAGTTAGAATTTGTCTCCTGATCCCTGATTCTCGTCTCCTGTTTCCAGAGGCTCCGCGCTCGGTCCCGGAGGATCATGGGAATCTCTGGTCTGCTTCAGTTCATTAAAGATGCCGCGGAGCCGGTGAACGTGAAGAAGTACAGGGGGCAGACTGTGGCCGTGGACACGTACTGCTGGCTCCACAAGGGGGCGTTCTCCTGCGCCGAGAAACTGGCCAAAGGAGAACCCACCGATCAGTGAGTCACAAAAGCACGGCGTCCTCTGTTCTCTGCTCTGTTCTAACGTCGTTTCATCATCACAAACAGACCTGGAGTTGTGTTTTGTTTCATTCACATGTTTAAAACACAAACCTGCACATTTAGGCTGAGCTCTTCTCTCAAACTGAAAACACTCTGTTCCTCTGCAGTGTTTTTAAACTCCACAAACTTTCACTAGAATCATCTGGATCATTTCAGTCCTGGAGTTGCAGATCTCGACTGAACTAAAGGGAAAAAAAGGAGCTGTTCACTTGGACACTACCACTTCATCACATCACGAGGTGGAACAGAGTGTTTGGAGATTTGGAGATGTGGACAGACTCATAATAAAGATTTACTCAAACGTGTGTGAATGAAACAAAACACAACTCCAGCTCTGCAGGTCTTTAATATCTCACTTTGGTTTTTATATTTGCTTAAACTTTTCTCTTTTTGTCCTTGTCAAAACATGAACAGGTGTGAACAATAAAAAAGAAATCCTCACCCCACCACTTTTTATTTGTGTTATTATCATTATTCATTTAATTTAATTATTATTATTCATTTTATTGATTTGAGTAATAATAATAGTAGTATTGGTGGGTTTCAGATGACATCACAGTATTCTTTAGGCCAATATTATTTTTACATGTCCGATATTTTGGATAATTGAATTAAGAGGAAAAACTGACTCTTGTCCTCCATCTGGAAGTTATCACATCTTCACATTATAGAATATGAAAACCACACATATTTCTTATAATTTTATTGTTATTATATTGGGAAAGTTATGTTGTGTCTGCATAAAAATGTGTGTGTACATGTGTTCATGTGCATCTATTTCTGTTGACACATGAATAAAAAATACACAGTGTCCCAAAAAAAAGCAATTATCTTGAAAACGACTAAGTCTAGCTCAGTGATGATGCTGATGTTGGTACCAGATCCAATCCGGTACCGAACTCTTTACATTTTTGGTTCCAAGTCTAAATTTGTTTCCAGTGTGTGAAGTTTTTCCAATTGTTGTGTTGAAGCTTCAGTCTCGGGTGAGTTTGAGCCGCTGATTCAACACACAAAATGATTCTGTTTGGGCTCAACCTGAAAACACAACGACAATAAAACATCACATTGAAAATCTTCATCTGTTTCTGAACATTCTGTGGAAATTTGAGGTTATTTCAACAAGAATTGGCAAAAATTATTGATCTGTGAAATTATGTCAGATATTTGGGACACACTGTACATGAAACCGAAAAAGAAATCGAATAATGATCAGATTTCAGGTGTGTATGTGAACACAGCCGGAGGAAACGTCTAACATTGGTCACTAGAATCATATCGTCACATGTGCACTGTGTTTAATCTGTGTGTGTGTGTCTTTAATGTGTGTGTGTGTTTTTGTGCAGATACGTGTGGTTCTGTATGAAGCTCGTGGACATGCTGCTGAACTTTGGAGTCAAACCCATCCTGGTGTTTGACGGACGAAACCTGCCGTCCAAAAGAGAAGTGGAGAAATCACGCAGAGAGTGAGTCTGGAATACTCAAATACTCAAATACTCAAATACTTTATGCCACTGACACAAACCGGAGAATCCCAGAAAAACATTTTAAAGAGACAGTATGAACTTTTGATATTTTTTTTTGTAAAATAGTTTCATGTCATGGTTTTATACATTGAAAAGGTTGAGATTTGTGCTTCTGAGGTTCTGAGGATTATTTTGTGTTTTTTATTTCAGACGTCGTGAGTTGAACCTGCAGAAGGGAAAGCAGCTGCTCAGAGAAGGAAAAATATCTGAGGCCAGAGACTGTTTCAACCGCTGCGTCAACATCACCCCGACTATGGCCCATAACGTCATTAAGGTCTGAACTAAACTCTGACTAACATCTAAGAATAACAGAAGCCTAACATCACCCTGACGTCACCCTAACGCCTCCCTCAGACTGCCCCAGTGTCTGTGTGTAGTTTTGGATTGACTCTCACACTCGGGGTTTTCCTGTGTGGTGGTGTCGCCTCCTTCAGCTGCACAGACCCCGTGTG
>NW_026571404.1:867877-875377 GCF_026225935.1 Boleophthalmus pectinirostris | reverse complement strand
ACACACACACACACACAGGTACACACACACACACACACACACACAGGTACACACACACACAGGTACACACAACACACACAGGTACACACACACACACACACACACACACACACACAGGTACACACACACACACACACACACACACACACACACACACAGGTACACACACACACACACACACAGGTACACACACACACACACACACACAGGTACACACACACACACACACACAACACACACAGGTACACACACACACACACACACACACACACACACACAGGTACAACACACACACAGGTCACACACACACACACACACAGGTACACACACACACACACACACACACACACACACAGGTAACACACACAACACACACACACACACACACACAGGTACACACACACACACACAACACACACAGGTACACACACACACACACACACACACAGGTCACACACACACAACACACACACACACACACACACACACACACACACACACAGGTACACACACACACACACACACAGGTACACACACACACACACACACACACAGGTACACACACACACACACACACACACACACACACACAGGTACACACACACACACACACACACACACACAGGTCACACACACACACACACACACACACACACACACACACAGGTACACACACACACACAACACACACAGGTACACACACACACACACACACACACAGGTACACACACACACACACACACACAGGTACACACACACACACACACACACACACACACAGGTACAACACACACACACACACAGGTACAACACACACACACACACACACACACACACAGGTACAACACACACACAACACACACAGGTACACACACACACACACACACACACACACAGGTACACACACACACACACACACACACAGGTACAACACACACACACACACACACACACACACACACACACACACACACACACACACACACACACAGGTACACACACACACACACAGGTACACACACACACACACACACACACACACAGGTACACACACACACACACACACACACACACAGGTACACACACACACACACACACACACACACACAGGTACACACACACACACACACACACACACACACAGGTACACACACACACACACACACACAGGTACACACACACACACACAACACACACAGGTACACACACACACACACACACACACACAGGTACAACACACACACACACACACACACACACACACACACACACACACACACACACACAGGTACACACACACACACACACACACACACACACACACACAGGTACAACACACACACACACACACACAGGTACACACACACACACACACACACACACACACACACACACAGGTACACACACACACACACACACACACAGGTACAACACACACACACACACACACACACAACACACACAGGTACACACACACACACACACACACACAGGTACACACACACACACACACACACACACACAGGTCACACACACACACACACAGGTACACACACACACACACACACACAGGTACACACACACACACACACACACACAGGTACACACACACAGGTACACACACACACACACACACACAGGTACAACACACACAGGTCAACACACACACACACACACAGGTACACACACACACACACACAGGTACACACACACACACACACACAGGTACACACACACACACACACACACAGGTACACACACACACACACACACACAGGTACACACACACACAGGTACACACACACACACACAGGTCACACACACACACACACACACACACACACACACACACAGGTACACACACACACACACACACACACACACACAGGTCACACACACACACACACACACACACACACACACACACACACACACACACACACACACACAGGTACAACACACACACAACACACACACAGGTACAACACACACACAACACACACACAACCCCGACGCACAACACACACAGGTACAACACACACACACACACATTGGTTTAACCACAGTCTGTTTATATAAATGTTCATGTGAAACACTTTAGCGTCTAACGTCGTGTTCCAAACGGTAAATCTCTTGATATTTTATTACATTATAAATCTGTACATTATTTATCAGCACGTTACAGTTCGGCGTTTAAAAGTCCTGTTCATGTTTTTGATGTAACGTTCCTCTGAAGCCCTGAGAGCTTTAAAACTGTAAACTTTAAAACACAAACTCTCTGTGAGGTGTTTGTGTGTGTGGTGTGTGTTCAGATCTTCACATTATGAAAAGAGATTATGAAAACAGATTATGTTTAAATATTCAAATTGCATCTTGGGACTCCCTTATAATTTTAGAAAAACAAATCTGTGCAAATCAGTGCTAAAAATATACAAACCAAACTTATGCTTATTTGAATTTGTCTTTTTTATACATTTTTATACTTTTTGCATTTTTATTGTGGCTGTTCTTCTACTTTTCTGTTACAACACTGCAATTGGCTCGGTGTAGTGTGTTCAGACATCTCTGTTTCCCCGGGACAGTCCCAGTTTTGATCCTGTGTCCCTGCAGATTTATACAAAACCACTGATCTGTCCCAGTTTTATACAAGTTTTATCTCACGTGTCCCTGTACAACTGCATTAGGTTCATTTCTAAACTGATTTATTTTTCTTCTTTCAGTTGACAAAACCTCGCAGTCGCTCCTGGAACGACTCGCCCTGCCCCCTCCCCTCCTCCAGCCCCAGTATCTGGAGCAGAGAGAGCTCCACAGCGCCCCCTACAGCCGCCTCTGCCCCCCCCTGTCCCCCCGCAGAGCCCCGAGCCTCCACCAGGGGGCAGCACAGGGTGGTGAGTGTGTCTGCGCTGAGGCTGCCGAGCGTGAAGAGGAACAGAGAAGGTGAGAAAACGACAAACCACATCCTCCAGATCAACTCTGAGAGCCAGATTAAACTTCTGTCTCACTCACGTTCGGTTTATTCATACGAGAGCTGAACCGTCTGGAAACGACAACAAAATGTGATCGTGATTAGATTTGTGATTAAATTTTTAAAAGAACAAAGTCTGCCACAGCATGGAACATTTATCAACAAAACAAAACTAAAAATATGGAGTGTGAAAGCTTTATTATATTATTATATATTTGAGAAATCCATGCAGTTGAGCATAAAATAAATCTTGTTAAACTCTGGAAATCGAGTCGTACATAAAATGTGTTGTGTAGGGATGTGCAAAAATATTGAAATATCGATATATCGTATTGTTTAATGTAGCGATACAGTATCGATATCGTGGGCTGCTGTATCGATATATCGCGTATCGAGTATTTTTGGTGTATTTTACTAAATAATTTTGTCCCAGCTACAGTTTTGTTGTTTGTTTAGTGGAAGGAAACTCGTTCACACGGCAAAAAGGTTCGTTAAAATGAAAATTAAGAACATTTGACTTTATCTGAGTCGACTCTACCAACGGAATAGGTGTTTTTCTAAATTCAAGCGACATTCAATTTCATTTCTTATTTTAAGGGTTGTTGTTTTTCTTTTTTTAAGTGTAGCAAGTTGTATTTTCATATTTTAAGTGTTTTTTGCCCCTGAAAAACCTGTGTCTTTACTGTGAACGGGCTCGCCTCTCCGCAAACCTGACTCTTACTGGGCCTGGAGGAGGAAATGGCTGCAATGTTCCGCAGTACGAACAAATAAAACACATCTACCTCCATGGAGAATGTTCCGGAGTGTGGCTTTAACTTTCTCTTTCTATGGAATTCTGCAGAAAGTTCCACAGATTTAACAGACGACTGAAATCTGAACCGATGAACACAATTTATTTTATTTTTTCATACGATTCTATTGAGACACAAGTAATTATTGTTATCCATTAAATTATCTTCATATTTTTTGATAATAAAAGATTAATAATCTCCAATATAATCTCCATATATCAATAATTCTGCCAACATCACTCCAGATACAAAATAAATATCTGCATGTTTTAGTCTCGTTCAAATGACGGATTAACTCAAATTCTTTCTTCTTCACACTTTGCTGTCATCGTTTCTTTCTGTTTTTGTTTAAACATTTTCTTTTTTTTTCATAAATTTTTTGAGCTCAGGGAGTTCCTGATTTTGACACAAACTGAAATACAAAAACTTTTCCTTGTTGTTCGGACTCTGGACATTTTAAAGAGACGATTTCCCCTTAAATTCTGAATATTTTTCCTGCAGATTCTCCTCTGTCGGATCAGGACGTGTTACTGCAGTATTCATCCTCCAACCTTCAGAAACGACACAGATCCGAGCCTCTCCCCTCCCTCCGTCCTCCCTCTTCCTCCTCCTCCTCCTCCTCTTCCTCCTCGTCTTCCTCCAGACCTCAGGTTCCGCTCAGACCCAGAAACAGATTTGCGACGTTACTGCAGAGGAGGAACGAGGAGTCGGGGGAGGACGGGACGGCCACGTGCAGCAGGTGAGAAACTCTAACTCTTAATAACAGCCTTTATGGATCAGATTTATCCGGAACGTTCCACCGACGACGGGCACGAACCTCAGCGGTCTCCATGGAAACGAGCACCTGACTCCAAATGAATGAATGAATGTTTTTTCGGACAGTAATACATAGAACATAAATACATAGATATAACACAAAAAGTAAATATTTCTATTCCATAATAACAGCCCAAATAAATGTTACGCCGAATTTTCCTTGTGTCCCAAAAAGGAGTGGGAGGAAGTAAATACTTATTTAACCCCACCCCTTTCTTCTACCGTCCCAAATGAACAAAGAACAAACAGACTTCTCATTTCCTGTACAATATAAACTATAATGACACAGTCCCTGCATCGCACAGCAACAAATACATGTATATCATATACACAGTGTTGGGAAGGTGACTTTTAAAATGTAATCCCCTACAGATTACAGATTACACACACCAAAATGTAGTTTGTAACGGAATCCATTAAATTACTTAAAGTGAGTAATGTAATCTGAATACTTTGGGTTACTTGATTTGTTGTAGAGAAGCAAAGACTCGGATACTTAACCGTATTAAAAATATTATTGATAGAAGAGGAGGAGACACGTCCGCACACCATGGTCCTGTTAAATCCTGTAAAATCCTGTTTTAGTCCTGGTTTAGTCCTAGTTTAGACCTGGTTTTAGTCCTGGTTTAGATCTAATTTAGACCTGGTTGTAGTCCTGGTTTAGATCTAGTTTAGATCTAGTTTAGACCTGGTTTAGCTCTAGTTTAGATCTGGTTTTAGTCCTGGTTTAGATCTAGTTTAGATCTAGTTTAGATCTAGTTTAGACCTGGTTTAGATCTAGTTTAGACCTGGTTGTAGTCCTGGTTTAGATCTAGTTTAGATCTAGTTTAGACCTGGTTTAGATCTAGTTTAGATCTGGTTTTAGTCCTGGTTTAGATCTAGTTTAGACCTGGTTTTAGTCTTGGTTTAGTTTCCAGCAATGAGTCGAATTACAGAAGAAAATAAAAAAATAAATAAATAAAAATAATGTGAAAACAAAAAAATCCTGCCATGTAATCCATTTATTTCAACAAAGTAACTGTAATCCAATTACCACTCACTGAAACAGTAACTGTAACTGAATACAGTTACTCATCATTTGTACTCTGATTACATAACTCTAGTACATGTAATCTGTTACTCCCCAACACTGTTTATACACAGATATAAGATATACATACCTACATATACATTATATACACATATACATACACATACATATACACATATACATACACATACATATACACATATACATACACATACATATACATACACACACATATACACATATACATACACATACATATACTTACACACACATATACACATATACTTACACATACATATACTTACACACACATATACTTACACATACATATACTTACACATACATATACACATATACATACACATACATATACATACACACACATATACACATATACATACACATACATATACACATATACTTACACACACATATACACATATACTTACACATACATATACACATATACATACACATACATATACACATATACATACACATACATATACACATATACATACATATACACATATACTTACACATACATATACACATATACTTACACATACATATACACATATACATACACATATACACATATATACATACATACATACATATACATACACATACATATACACATACATATACATACATATACATACACATACATATACACATATACTTACACATACATATACACATATACATACACATATACATACACATATATACACATACATATACATACACATACATATACACACATATACATACACATATACACATATACACATATACATACACATACATATACATACACATACATATACACATATACATACACATACATATACTTACACACACATATACACATATACTTACACATACATATACACATATATACATACACATACATATACATACACATACATATACACATATACTATACACACACACATATACACATATACTTACACATACATATACACATATACTTACACATACATATACATACACATACATATACACATATACATACACACACATATACACATATACATACACACACATATACATACACACACATATACACATATACATATACACATACATATACACATATACATACATATACACATATACATACACATACATATACACATATACATAGGCAAGGAAAGGCAAGTTTATTTGTATAGCACAATTCGTACACAAAGTAATTCAAAGTGCTTTACAGAATAAGAAATACATTAAAATCATAATAAAAACAAATCAAAACATAAATAATCATGAAGATTAAAATTAAAAAAGAGAGAAGAGTGCGGAATGAAAACCTTACACATACATATACACATACATATACACATATACTTACACATACATACACACATATACATACATATACACATATACTTACACATACATATACACATATACTTACACATACATATACACATATACTACACATATACACATATACACATATACATACATATACACATATACTTACACATACATATACACATATACTTACACATACATATACACATATACTTACACATACATATACATACACACATACACTAAACACTAATTTCATCAGCACAGTATTTTGAAATAATCCATTTTTTAACGGCCCTTTTGAACATGTTTATTTGAACAAAGTTTTAATTCTATTTTCAAGTTGTTCCATAATTTTACACCACAAACAGAGACACAAACACTTTTTCTTGTTGTTCGAGCACGAGGCAATTTAAAATTCATAAAGCCTCTTAAGTTATAGTTTCCTTCCTTTTCACAAAAAAGTAGTTGGATATTTTTGGGTAAGTGTTTATTTTATTTATTTTTATACATGACTTGTGCAGTTTGGTACAGAATCAGATCATTCAGTTTGA
>NW_026571404.1:852877-862877 GCF_026225935.1 Boleophthalmus pectinirostris | reverse complement strand
TGTGATGTTGTGTGTTGATGTTGTTGTGTTTTGTGATGTTGTGTGTTGTTGTTGTGATGTTGTTGTGTTGTTGTTGTTGTGATGTTGTTGTTGTTTTGATGTTGTAATGTTGTGTGATGTTGTTGTGTTGTTGTTGTGATGTTGTGATGTTGTTGTGTTGTTGTGATGTTGTTGTGTTGTTGTGATGTTGTGTTGTTGTGATGTTGTTGTGTTGTTGTGATGTTGTGTTGTTGTGATGTTGTTGTGATTTTGTGTTGTTGAGATGTTGTTGTGTTGTGATGTTGTGTTGTTGTGATGTTGTTGTGATGTGATGTTGTGTTGTTGTGATGTTGTGATGTTGTTGTGTTGTTGTGATGTTGTGTTGTTGTTGTTGTGTTGTTGTGATGTTGTGATGTTGTTGTGATGTTGTTGTGTTGTTGTGATGTTGTTGTGTTGTTGTGTTGTGTGTTGTTGTGATGCTGTGTTGTTGTGATGTTGTGTTGTTGTTGTGATGTTGTTGTGTTGTTGTTGTGATGTTGTTGTGATGTTGTTGTGATGCTGTGTTGTTGTGATGTTGTGTTGTTGTTGTGATGTTGTTGTTGTGATGTTGTGACGTTGTGATGTTGTTGTGTTGTTGTGATGTTGTTGTTGTTGTTGTTGTTGTGTGTTGTGTTGTTGTTGTGATGTTGTGTTGTTGTTGTGATGTTGTTGTGATGCTGTGTTGTTGTGATGTTGTGTTGTTGTTGTGATGTTGTTGTGTTGTTGTTGTGATGTTGTGATGTTGTGTTGTTGTTGTGTTGTTGTGATGTTGTGTTGTTGTGTGTGTCGAGTTTATCTAAAGTCGTTAGGACTGTGCAAAAATATCAAAATATCACATAGATTAATGTGATGATTCAGTATCGATATTGTGGTCTGCTGTATCGATATATCGCCAAGAGTTTTTTTTTTTTTTTTTTTTAATAAATTATTTTGTTACTGCTACAGTTTTGTTGTTTGTTTGGAGGAAGGAAACTCGTTTATTTGACATTTTCACAGTTTTGAGGATTTAAATGTTTGTTTCATTTGAACTTTGCACAAGAAGAAATTATTTAACACAGAAACGTGATTTAGACTTTAGTTTTTATTGAAATGTATCGAATCATTTTGAAATATATCGTATCGAATCGAAAGTTCACTGTATGAAGGTGTGTGTTGTATCAGCGACTTCTGAATGAAACCAGCTCCAGTCGTTGTATTTGTACTTTTTATTGAAGCAGGAAAATGACAAATGTACAAACTCTGACTCTGCACTGACCTTTAAACATGTTTGATAGTTTTGTTTGATTCTAGAGTTGAGCCTCGTCTCCTCAGCTGGAGTCAGTCACATCACTGTTTGTGTGTTTGTTGTGTAACTGTTTGTGTGTTTGTTGTGTAACTGTTTGTGTGTTTGTGTTTGTGTTTCCTTCAGGCGCCGGGTTTATCTCGTCCAAACTCCAGTCACTCACTCAAACCCACGGCTCTGGGTCCGGCTCGGGTCAGCGGCCTCAAGAGGAAGTCCAGTTTAAACAAACCTGGATCATCTAAACCCGGATCATCCAAACCCGGTGTGAACAATGAGAACAGCCCCGGGGTCCAGGCCACCATCAGCGGACTGTGGAAGAACTTCGGATTCACAAAGTAAATCCACAAAAAAAAACACAAACTACACAAAGATTCTAACGACACAGAGACGAGAGTTTATTTAAAGCTCCTGTGTTCCACTGAACTCACTCATGTTCTTCTGTTCCTGGTCACACTCAGAGCTGGAGTTGTGTTTGTTTGAGTAAAACTTTATTATTCGACTGTTACATCTACAAATCTCCACATGGACATGGACATGGACATGGACATGGACATGGACATGGACATGGACATGGACATGGACATGGACATGGACATGGACATGGACATGGACATTCTCAGCTCCTTTTCCCTTTAGTTCACTCGAGATCTGTGACTCCACAATTGAAATGATCCAGGTGATTCTAGTGAAGGTGTGTGGAGTTTAAAAACACAGTAGAGCACTTCCTGTATCACCACATGATGACATCACAAGGTGGAACAGAGTGTTTTAAGTCTGTAGATTTAGGCTGAGCTCTTCTCTCAGAGTTTGTGAGTTAAACGTGTGAATGAAACAAACACGACTCCAGAAACGATTCTGGAACAAAAGAGCCAAATATTTAATAACAGTAAAAAGTTTCAGGTTTGTTTTTGTGACATTTAAAGAGTTTAATAAATGAATCTGTTATTAAATCGAATCTCATTAAACTGAATCATTTGTGCTTCATTTTTCAGTTTATAGTTTGAGTTGAATTAAACTCAGTAGAACATTTCCTCCTGCTCACGTCTGGTTTAATCATTATTCTATTTCAACTAAAACTAACGTTTGTGTTTTTGTTTTTTTCAGAGATTCTCCAAAGATTTCACACAAAGAGCCTCTGTCTCCGGTCAAAGACAACGTGATGTGACGAGTCCCCACAGCGAGTCCCCACAGCGAGTCCCCACAGCGAGTCCCCACAGCGCCCCTCCCCACAGCGAGTCCCCACAGTCCCCACAGCGAGTCCCCACAGCGAGTCCCCACAGCGAGTCCCCACAGTGAGTCCCCACAGCGAGTCCCCACAGCGAGTCCCCACAGCGAGTCCTCACAGCGCCCCCCCTCACAGTGCCCCCTGTCTGTCAGTGACTTTATTTCACCAAACTGTGTTTGTAAAACCTGAGTTTAAATAAACTGTTTTATCAACAACCACAGTCTGAATATGTGTATGTACAAACAACACACACACACACCTGTCACACACACACACACACACACACACACTGTCACACACACACACTGTCACACACACACACACACACACACACACACACCTGTCACACATGGACAGGTGTGTGTGTGTGTGTGACAGGTGTGTGTGTGTGTGTGACAGGTGTGTGTGTGTGTGTGTGTCATAGTTGTCGTTTGCGTCACTCTCGTGCTCTTGTGGAATGTCGTGGTGGTGGTATGGTGCGATGGCTCCGCCCCTTTCTGCTGTGGAATGCGTTGGCTCCGCCTCTTTTCTTCTAAATACGGTCACTTCCTGGAAGGTGGCAGCGTGTTTCACATATTTGAGATAAACTGAAGCGGACGTGTCCTTCTAAAGCCTCGGACTCCACTCACACGTATTTGATAAACTCTGATAAACTGATCAGATCTGTGCTCGTCTGCGTAACTGTGGTCGCCGTGGTAACAGTGGTGCTTTAGATCCGGGGACTTTTTTTTTTACATTAAACAGCTTGTATGAAATATTTGAGAAGAACATGTCTCGGCACAGATAAATGTACAAAAAACACCAAATCATCTCCGTGGCGTTTGTTTCAGTCACTTAACAGACCAGGCTTTTATTTGAGACCAGGCTTTTATTTGAGACCAGGCGGCAGTTTGGGGCAGGAGATTCATTCCCTCCTCACAAAAATCTCACTCAGACAAACTGGGAAGATCTGGTCCTCAAATTCTTTTATCGAGTCTGAAGATAATTTAAGTTTTGTAACGACGTCCGGGCGACTCCTTTGTCTTTTCTTTGTGGACATGTTTCCTGTCGCTTCGTCCTCTTTCTTTTCCTCGTCCACAGCAGCGACGATCATATCACATCACTGCTCCCTCCCAGTCACCAAACTCAAGTCATTTTATTAAAACTGTCATTATCCAGGCCTGGAAAAGTCCTGGAGTTTTAGTGTGTGTTTCCTTTTGCTCCAGTGTTGTGTTCAGTTTTCATGAGTCTGTTGTGATTTTTTTGTGAACGTCTGAGTTTTTTTGTTTAAAAGAAACGACAAGAAATAAAAATAAAAACACTGACAGGATTTAAAATGTTCAAAAACTAGAATCTCAAACCAGAAGGTGAGAGGAAAGAGTTCATGTTTAGATTTAGACCTAAAACTATGATCAGTTCTACACATGGAGGTGCTGGAAAGTCATGGAAAAGTCATGGAAAGGTTTGGAGATGTCGTCAGTGAAAAAGAGTGAGAAGTGTGTCTGTGGAATCTGCAAATGTTTTTACAATGAACAAATTTTGTTTTTCACATTTTTGAGAAAAAACAAAACAAAAACAGGGCCAGAGATTTAAGATGTGGGAATGAAACAAACACGACTCCAGGTCAGTGTAGTACGAGTCGGGTCAGTGTAGTACGAGTCGGGTCTGTGTAGTACGAGTCAGGTCTGTGTGATATTGAACCTTTAAATGAGCTCAGAGTTGATGAAGAATGATTGAGGCTTTGAGGCTTTGAGTGGATAAAAACTCTAAATCCTTTAATGAAGTGACTCTACGAGCTCTAAGCTCCAGTCTTTGTCAACACGTCGCTCGTTGAGTCTTTTGTTCTGCTTCATTCATTATTCTTCGTTCCTCGTGGACGAGTGCTTTTGGTGTCAGAGTCTGTGTCGTCACCATGAACCTGGAGCTGCTCGAGCTTCAGGTCGGAGCCTCCAGAAGAAACACGTGTGAATCTGAAGGAACTTTTATCATTCAAACTTTTACTGTCTTTGTTTAATCACCATGAAAATTCAAACAGTTGTGTGTTTTTATCACATTTCTCATCCTGATCAGATCAACTGTGACGACGTGAGAAGTTTTTTTTTTTGACTCTTTGTGTTTGTGTTTTCATTGATTTTCCTTTATAAACTCTTTTTTTGACCCCTACTCTAAAAATCTAAGGTCAAATCAATTTTGGTGCAAGTTTAAATTTTTTTATCCAATAAATTTTAGTAAAAGAAATATGTTTTTTCTGAAATTGACCAACATTTACCCCCCCCGCACTTCCTCTGTGACTCTGTATGAAAAACAGAAAAACAAACACTTCTGAACAACTGCTTCCTTGTTCGTGTTGTAAACAGAAACTCTTCACGTCTGAACAGTGAACGAGTAAAGTTTGTTTGGATGTTTGAATCTGAGGCCTGAGCACAAATCTGTGAATCTGAAGGAACTTTTACTGTTAAACTTTGGCTGTGGATGTTCAGTTTCCATTAAAATTCAAACAGACGTTTGTTTTTACTGATTTTTAGACAAAATGATGTGAGTTTCATCCTGATTGGATCAACTTTGGCGACATGAGAAGTTTTAGAAACACTGAGAAAATACAGTTTTAGTTCATCTAGTTCCATCGAACAAAACCTGAACGATAAATCGATGTAATAATTATCGTGACAGGACGACCAATCAGGAGCCAGGATGTTAAAGGAAACGCTCTTTTCCATAGCAACGCTGTCAATCAAACCTGTTGCTAAGGCTGACGGGTCTGAGATTTATGTTCAGATTTTCATTTCAGGACAAAATGTCGGTGTTTCTGTTTTCATGGAAATAATCCTAAAATTATGATGAATTATTATGATTATTAAATCTGTTTAAATATGAAGATGTTTTAAACACCTCTGTGATTCATTTTCATATTTTATTTGTAAAAATATTGACCTTTATGAGTCCTGTGACTTTTAAAAAAAATTTGCCCTGAAAGTAAAAACAGAGAGAAAAGACGATAGAGAAAAGCAGAAAAAGTGTGAAGAAAAGACGTGAGACTTAAATAAAAGTGACTTGAGTCTCTGGTGACGCACAGACAAACACGGACAACGTTTCCTTTTGTTTTCTGTATTTATTTTAAAGTTTTGTGAGTAAAGTTCAAACATTTTCTTTGTGTTTATTTGAGTTTTCACGGTGTCGAGAATAAATATTGACACAAACGATCGAGCGTGAAGTTCTTTTATTTGTGAAGAAAACCAGAGCAGCTACGAAATCCAAACCCAGGATCAGGTTTTATATAAAGTGAAGTGACGTGGAGCCGCGGCGCCGCCCGGACTCACTTCCTGTTACAGGTTTGATTCTGTAAGTTCAGTTAAACTTACATTTGTAAACTGCATCTATGGAAGCGCAGCTCGTTTATCTCTGATCTCTGGACCTCTGTGTCTCACATTCTTCTCATGCTTCTCATTTTCCTCATTCCTCATTTTGTTTTCGGAGAATTCCTCTAAACACAAACACGAGAGACGCGTCCGTCAGGAGCTTTTGTCCAAACGTCTCATTAAACGTCCTTTTGTCTCACACATGTTTCACCAGCGCAGCCTGAACCGCCACAAAACTGCAGCTCCACCGCGAGAACCTGCAGCTCCACCAGAAGAACCTGCAGCTCCACCAGAAGAACCTGCAGCTCCACCAGAAGAACCTGAACAGAAGAACCTGCAGCTCCACCAGCCACCAGAAGAACCTGCAGCTCCACCAGAAGAACCTGCAGCTCCACCACGAGAACCTGCAGCTCCACCACGAGAACCTGCAGCTCCACCAGAAGAACCTGCAGCTCCACCGCGAGAAACTGAAGCTCGCTGGCAACACACGTCCCCACTCGAGAACAAAACACAAACAGGACGAGAAGAACAAACAGACACACAGTTCTCACGCTTTTTCACTCACAACATTTCCAAACTTTTCCATGACTTTTTCATGAGCTAAAGTGAATTTTCCAGGACTTTCCAGCACCTTCATGTGTAGAACTGATCATAGTTTTAGGTCTAAATCTGAAACATGAACTCTTTCCTCTCACCTGCTGGTTTGAGATTCTAGTTTTTGAACATTTTAAATCCTGTCGGTGTTTTTATTTTTCTGTTTTAAACTAAAAACTCAGACGTTCACAAAGAATCAGAACAAACTCATGAAAACTGAACAAACACTGGAGCCAAAGGAAACACACGAAAACTCCAGGACTGTTCCAGGATCTCCATGAGCGCGGGAACCTGTGTGCACAGACCGTGTGTGCACACCGTGTGTGCACAGGCCGTGTGTGCACAAACCGTGTGTGCACAGGTCGTGTGTGCACAGGCCGTGTGTGCACAGGCCGTGTGTGCACAGGCCGTGTGTGCACAGACCGTGTGTGCACAGGTCGTGTGTGCACACGTCGTGTGTGCACAGGCCGTGTGTGCACAGGTCGTGTGTGCACATAGACCGTGTGTGCACAGGTCGTGTGTGCACAGGTCGTGTGTGCACAGGTCGTGTGTGCACAGGTCGTGTGTGCACAGGGCACAGTGGAGGTTGGGTCATCATCATCATCAGTTGTTGTTTCAGTGAAAAGTCCAACAGGTTTATAACAACAAACATGGGCCTTTTTTCTCTGGGCCGGAATTAAACGGCCACAGACCTGAGCCCACAGACCTGAGCCACCAGACCTGAGCCCACAGACCTGAGCCCCCAGACCTGAGCCCACAGACCTGAGCCCACAGACCTGAGCCCCCAGACCTGAGCCCACAGACCTGAGCCCACAGACCTGAGCCCCCAGACCTGAGCCCACAGACCTGGAGCTGTGATGTTTGTGCAGTGGCTGAGGCTCTGAGCAGCAGGAGAGTTTGAGTTTAATCGTCTCATTTTGACACAGTTTTTTGTTTTTGTTTTTTAGGTGCAGGTTAATGTTAAGAGCAAACGACAGGTGAGTCTGGAGCGACAGGTGAGTCTGGAGCGACAGGTGAGTCTGGAGCGACAGGTGAGTCTGGAGCGACAGGTGACTTTGGAGCGACAGGTGAGTCTGGAGCGACAGGTGACTTTGGAGCGACAGGTGAGTCTGGAGCGACAGGTGAGTCTGGAGCGACAGGTGAGTCTGGAGCGACAGGTGAGTTTGGAGCGACAGGTGAGTCTGGAGCGACAGGTGACTTTGGAGCGACAGGTGACTTTGGAGCGACAGGTGAGTCTGGAGCGACAGGTGAGTCTGGAGCGACAGGTGAGTTGGAGCGACAGGTGAGTTTGGAGTGACAGGTGAGTTTGGAGCGACAGGTGACTTTGGAGTGACAGGTGAGTTTGGAGCGACAGGTAGTTTGAGGAGTGACAGGTGGAGCGACAGGTGAGTTGGAACAGGTGACAGGTGAGTCTGGAGCGACAGGTGAGTTTGGGTGACAGAGTTTGGAGACAGGGAGTGACAGGTGACTTTGGAGTTTGACAGGTGACTTTGGAGTGACAGGTGAGTTTGGAGTGGAGCGACAGGTGAGTTGGAGACAGTGAGTTTGGAGTGACAGGTGAGTTTGGAGCGACAGGTGAGTCTGGAGCGACAGGTGAGTTTGGAGTGACAGGTGAGTTTTGGAGTGACAGGTGAGTCTGGAGTGACAGGTGACTTTGGAGTGACAGGTGAGTTTGGAGTGACAGGTGACTTTGGAGTGACAGGTGAGTTTGGAGTGACAGGTGAGTTTGGAGCGACAGGTGAGTCTGGAGCGACAGGTGAGTTTGGAGTGACAGGTGAGTTTGGAGTGACAGGTGAGTTTGGAGCGACAGGTGAGTCTGGAGCGACAGGTGAGTTTGGAGTGACAGGTGAGTTTGGAGTGACAGGTGAGTCTGGAGCGACAGGTGAGTCTGGAGTGACAGGTGACTTTGGAGTGACAGGTGAGTTTGGAGCGACAGGTGACTTTGGAGTGACAGGTGAGTTTGGAGTGACAGGTGAGTCTGGAGCGACAGGTGAGTCTGGAGTGACAGGTGACTTTGGAGCGACAGGTGAGTCTGGAGCGACAGGTGAGTTTGGAGTGACAGGTGAGTTTGGAGTGACAGTGAGTCTGAGCGACAGGTGAGTTGGAGCGACAGGTGATTCTGGAGCGACAGGTGACTTTGGAGTGACAGGTGAGTTTGGAGCGACAGGTGACTTTGGAGTGACAGAGTGACTTTGGAGTGACAGGTGAGTTTGGAGCGACAGGTGAGTCTGGAGGAGTGACAGGTGAGTTTGGAGTGACAGGTGAGTTTGGAGCGACAGGTGACTTTGTGACAGTGTTTGGAGCGACAGGTGACTTTGGAGTGACAGGTGAGTTTGGAGCGACAGGTGAGTTTGGAGTGACAGGTGAGTTTGGAGTGACAGGTGAGTTTGGAGCGACAGGTGAGTGACTTTGGAGCGACAGGTGGAGACTTTGGAGTGACAGGTGAGTTTGGAGCGACAGGTGAGTTTGGAGCGACAGGTGAGTTTGGAGTGACAGGTGAGTTTGGAGTGACAGGTGAGTTTGGAGCGACAGGTGAGTCTGGAGCGACAGGTGAGTTTGGAGTGACAGGTGACTTTGGAGTGACAGGTGAGTTTGGAGCGACAGGTGACTTTGGAGTGACAGGTGAGTCTGGAGCGACAGGTGAGTTTGGAGCGACAGGTGACTTTGGAGTGACAGGTGAGTTTGGAGCGACAGGTGACTTTGGAGTGACAGGTGAGTTTGGAGCGACAGGTGAGTCTGGAGCGACAGGTGAGTTTGGAGCGACAGGTGACTTTGGAGTGACAGGTGAGTTTGGAGTGACAGGTGTGCTCCTGACAGTCGGGGGTTGCATTAGTTCCTGTTTTGCTCAAAGGAAATACTTCAAATGTTTAAGACGTTTTAGACCAAAGAGACTCGGGGCAGAGGAGACAGGAGCAGAGGAGACAGGAGCAGGACAGGAGAGAGAGAGACAGGAGCAGAGGAGACAGGTGCAGAGGAGACAGGAGCAGAGGAGAGAGCAGAGAGACAGGTGGAGCAGAGGAGACAGGTGCAGAGGAGACAGGAGAGACAGCAGAGGAGACAGAGGAGCAGAGGAGACAGGAGCAGAGGAGACAGGTGCAGAGGAGACAGGAGCAGAGGAGACAGGAGCAGAGGAGACAGGAGCAGAGGAGACAGGAGCAGAGGAGACAGGAGCAGAGGAGACAGGTGCAGAGGAGACAGGAGCAGACAGGAGAGCAGGAGACAGGAGAGGAGACAGGAGCAGAGGAGACAGGTGCAGAGGAGACAGGAGCAGAGGAGACAGGAGCAGAGGAGACAGGAGCAGAGGAGACAGGAGCAGAGGAGACAGGTGCAGAGGAGACAGGTGCAGAGGAGACAGGAGCAGAGGAGACAGGAGCAGAGGAGACAGGAGCAGAGGAGACAGGAGCAGAGGAGACAGGAGCAGAGGAGACAGGAGCAGAGGAGACAGGTGCAGAGGAGACAGAGAGAGACAGGAGCAGAGGAGACAGGAGCAGAGGAGACAGGAGACAGGAGCAGAGGAGACAGGAGCAGAGAGAGGAGACAGGAGAG
>NW_026571404.1:840377-847877 GCF_026225935.1 Boleophthalmus pectinirostris | reverse complement strand
CCTGACATCTGAACCGTGACAAACTGACTCTGAACATCCTGAACCTGAACATCGTGAACATCGTGAACATCGTGAACATCCTGAACCTCGTGAACATCCTGAACATCGTGAACCTCGTGAAACTGAACATCGTGAACCATCGTGAACATCGTGAACATCCTGAACATCCTGAACCATCGTGAACATCGTGAACATCGTGAACATCCTGAACCTCGTGAACATCCTGAACCTCGTGAACATCCTGAACATCATGAACCTCGTGAACATCGTGAACATCGTGAACATCCTGAACATCCTGAACATCCTGAACATCATAAACATCATGAACATCCTGAACATCGTGAACATCCTGAACATCATGAACATCCTGAACATCATAAACATCATGAACATCCTGAACATCGTGAACATCCTGAACATCATAAACATCATGAACATCCTGAACCTCGTGAACATCCTGAACATCCTGAACATCCTGAACATCATAAACATCATGAACATCCTGAACATCGTGAACATCCTGAACATCATGAACATCCTGAACATCCTGAACATCATGAACATCCTGAACATCCTGAACCTCGTGAACATCCTGAACATCCTGACCCTCGTGAACCTCGTGAACATCGTGAACATCGTGAACATCCTGAACATCCTGACCCTCGTGAACATCCTGAACATCGTGAACATCCTGAACCTCGTGAACATCGTGAACATCCTGAACATCCTGAACATCCTGAACATCGTGAACATCGTGAACACCCTGAACATCCTGAACCTCGTGAACATCCTGAACCTCGTGAACATCCTGAACATCGTGAACATCGTGAACATCGTGAACATCCTGAACATCCTGAACATCGTGAACATCGTGAACATCCTGAACATCATAAACATCATGAACATCCTGAACCTTGTGAACATCCTGAACATCATGAACATCCTGAACCTCCTGAACATCCTGAACCTTGTGAACATCCTGAACATCGTGAACATCGTGAACATCATGAACATCCTGAACATCCTGAACCTCGTGAACATCCTGAACCTCGTGAACATCGTGAACACCCTGAACATCGTGAACATCCTGAACCTCGTGAACATCCTGAACATCGTGAACATCGTGAACACCCTGAACATCCTGAACCTCGTGAACATCCTGAACCTCGTGAACATCGTGAACATCCTGAACATCATAAACATCATGAACATCCTGAACATCATGAACATCCTGAACCTTGTGAACATCCTGAACATCATGAACATCCTGAACCTCCTGAACATCCTGAACCTTGTGAACATCATGAACCTCGTGAACATCATGAACATCCTGAACATCGTGAACATCGTGAACATCGTGAACATCAACATCCTGAACATCCTGAACATCCTGAACATCATGAACATCATGAACATCCTGAACATCGTGAACATCCTGAACCTCGTGAACATCCTGAACCTCGTGAACATCGTGAACATCGTGAACATCGTGAACATCATGAACATCCTGAACCTCGTGAACATCCTGAACATCCTGAACCTCGTGAACCTCGTGAACATCGTGAACATCGTGAACATCATGAACATCGTGAACATCCTGAACCTCGTGAACATCCTGAACATCCTGACCCTCGTGAACATCCTGAACATCTGAACATCGTGAACATCCTGAACCTCGTGAACATCGTGAACACCCTGAACATCCTGAACCTCGTGAACATCCTGAACCTCGTGAACATCGTGAACATCCTGAACATCATAAACATCATGAACATCATGAACATCCTGAACCTCGTGAACATCCTGAACATCATGAACATCCTGAACCTCCTGAACATCCTGAACCTTGTGAACATCATGAACCTCGTGAACATCATGAACATCGTGAACATCGTGAACATCGTGAACATCGTGAACATCGTGAACATCATGAACATCCTGAACATCATGAACATCCTGAACCTCGTGAACATCGTGAACATCGTGAACATCGTGAACATCGTGAACATCGTGAACATCGTGAACATGAACATCATGAACATCATGAAGCATCATGAACATCCTGAACCTCGTGAACATCATGAACATCCTGAACATCGTGAACATCGTGAACATCGTGAACATCGTGAACATCGTGAACATCCTGAACCTCGTGAACATCGTGAACATCGTGAACATCATGAACATCTTGAGCATCATGAACATCCTGAACCTCGTGAACATCCTGAACATCCTGAACCTCGTGAACATCATGAACATCGTGAACATCGTGAACATCCTGAACATCCTGAACCTCATGAACATCATGAACATCATGAACATCCTGAACATCGTGAACATCGTGAACATCTGAACATCCTGAACCTGAACATCATGAACATCATGAACATCATCATGAACATCCTGAACCTCATGAACATCATGAACATCTGAACATCGTGAACATCGTGAACATCGTGAACATCGTGAACATCGTGAACATCGTGAACATCGTGAACATCATGAACATCATGAACATCCTGAACCTCATGTGAACACATCATGAACATCATGAACATGAACATCGTGAACATCGTGAACATCGTGAACATCGTGAACATCATGAACATCCTGAACATCGTGAACATCGTGAACATCACATCGTGAACATCATGAACATCGTGAACATCATGAACATCCTGAACATCGTGAACATCCTGAACATCCTGAACCTCGTGAACATCATGAACATCGTGAACATCCTGAACATCCTGAACCTCATGAACATCATGAACATCATGAACATCCTGAACATCGTGAACATCGTGAACATCGTGAACATCCTGAACCTCATGAACATCATGAACATCATGAACATCCTGAACCTCATGAACATCATGAACATCCTGAACCTCGTGAACATCATGAACATCGTGAACATCGTGAACATCGTGAACATCATGAACATCGTGAACATCGTGAACATCCGTGAACATCCTGAACATCCTGAACCTCATGAACATCATGAACATCCTGAACCTCGTGAACATCGTGAACATCGTGAACATCGTGAACATCCTGAACATCCTGAACCTCATGAACATCATGAACATCATGAACATCGTGAACATCGTGAACATCGTGAACATCCGTGAACATCCTGAACCTCATGAACATCATGAACATCGTGAACATCGTGAACATCCTGAACCTCGTGAACATCATGAACATCGTGAACATCGTGAACATCGTGAACATCCTGAACCTCATGAACATCATGAACATCCTGAACATCGTGAACATCGTGAACATCCTGAACATCCTGAACCTCATGAACATCATGAACATCATGTGAGCGACGCTGAGTCTGTGGAGACAAACTCTCACTCAGAAACACTTGTGCGTCCAGACTGTGAGTAAAACTCTGACAGTGGAAACACATTTTACTTTTATATTTGCTTTGATTTGATACTTTCTTTTCCTGCTGCTCAAACATGAACTTTACTTTTCAATTCAATTCATTAAATCAAACTGTAGGAAATAATAAAACTGAACTGAAACTGCTTCGTTTTTTTGAGTGAGATTCTCCAAAAGAAGAAAAAACATGAACCTGACAGACTCGAGTCCTGCTGCTGTTCAAACAAACAAACAAACAAACAAACAAACACACAAACAAACAAACACACAAACACACAAACAACACACACAAACAAACACACAAACAAACACACAAACACAACACAAACAAACACACAAACAAACAACACACAAACAAACAAACAAACAAACAAACAAACAAAACACAAACAAACACACAAACAAACAAACACACAAACAAACAAAACACAAACACAAACAAACACAACAAACAAACACACAAACAAACACAAACAAACAAACAAACACACAAACAAACACAAACAAAAACAAACAAACAAACAACACACAAACAAAACACAAACAAACAAAACAAACAAACAAACAAACACACAAACAACACACACAAACAAACACAAACAAACAAACACACACAAACAAACACACAAACAAACACACACAAACAAAACACAAACAAACAAACACAAACAAACAAACACACAAACAAACAAACACAAACAAACAAACAAACAAACAACACAAACAAACAAACACAAACAAACACACAAACAAACAAACAAACACAAACAAACAAACAAACACACAAACACAAACAAACACACAAACAAACAAACACACAAACAAACACACAAACACAAACAAACACACACACAAACAAACAAACACACAAACAACAAACACAACAAACAAACACACAAACAAACACACACAAACAAACACACAACACAAACAAACACAAACAAACAAACACACAAACAAACAAACACACAAACAAACACACAAACAAAAACACACAAACAAACACACAAACAAACACACAAACAACACAAACAAACAAACAAACAAACACAAACAAACACACAAACAAACTCTGCTGTGTGATTCTTTCATTTATATTTCCAGTAAAAGTCGTTATATTTTACTTTTGAATTCATGAATTGGTTTGGCCTGTAACATGTGATTAATCATGATTAATCACAGGAACTCGTGTGATTAATGTGATTAAGATTTAGTATTTTTGCCCAGCCCAAGTTTTCACTTGAACTTGTGAAGAAAAGTCACTTTTACTTGTTCAGTTTCACTGAGTCACAGGAGTTTCCTCCCAAAGTAAAAGTTTCTGCATTTTCCAGATTTGAGGAACTGACTGATTCTTCATCTCAAATTAACAACAAGATTTTATAAATCAAACTGAAGTCACTTCACCTGCTGAACCTCGTTAGAGGAAAGAGACTTTTACTGAACCACTGAGGAAATCAACTCAGATTTAGATTCACAGTCACTTCAGTCAGATTATTCAAGTCGATCAGTTTCCTACAAGTAACTTGACCTTGTTGGATTGTGCAGGAGGACGGGAGGACGGGAGGGCATCTGACACAGTGATCGCTCATGTCTAAAGTATGATGAGCTCCGCCCTGCGCTCGCGCTCACTCTCGCTCTCGCTCTGTCGCTCTGTGGTTGTTTCTTGTGTAAACGGGTTGGGTGGTGATTCACGCTGCTGCTTCACTTCAAACTGCACAAAGGAAACAGTCGATTAATGAAACACTTGTTCATGATGATTATATAATCATGATTTCATCAGTTCGTCAACACTTTGGATTTGATTTTTCTGTGTCGTTCACACTCACAAGTGTTTTTATTTTCACCAGACAAGAGTCCAAAAAAACAAACTAAAATCACAGTTTATCATTTAAAGCAAAAGTGTTTGGCTCAAAAGCACAAGAGCAGAGGCTCAGGACGAGCAGTGAAAAGTGAAGTTATGAATTATTTTTATTTTATTTTAATATTTGTGTTGGTTTTTGTTTGGACACAAACGTTGTGAGGCGTGTCCCACTTTCCTCAAAACAAACCAACAAAAGCCTCATTATGACAATTTCAACCACACAACAGATTACTCACAGAGTCAAACTCAGTACTCAGATTACTCACAGTACTCAGTACTCACAGTACTCACAGTACTCACAGTACTCACAGTACTCACAGTACTCACAGTACTCACAGTACTCACAGTACTCACAGTACTCACAGTACTCACAGTACTCACAGTACTCACAGTACTCACAGTACTCACAGTACTCACAGTACTCACAGTACTCACAGTACTCACAGTACTCACAGTACTCACAGTACTCACAGTACTCAGAGTACTCACAGTACTCACAGTACTCACAGTACTCACAGTACTCAGAGTACTCACAGTACTCAGAGTACTCACAGTATTCACAATACTCACAGTACTCAGATTACTCACAGTACTCACAGTACTCACAGTACTCACAGTACTCACAGTACTCAGAGTACTCACAGTACTCACAGTACTCACAGTACTCAGAGTACTCACAGTACTCACAGTACTCAGAGTACTCACAGTACTCAGAGTACTCACAGTATTCACAATACTCACAGTACTCACAGTACTCAGATTACTCACAGTACTCAGAGTACTCACAGTATTCACAGAATTCAGACGCACATAAGTACTTCTACTCACCATGAATACTACTACTAATACTGCTACTACTGCTATTCTACTAGTAATAATAATACTAATAGCACTGCTACTGCAACTACTATTAATACTACAACTACTATTACTTCTACTTCTACTACTACTAAAGCCCAGACCAGGTCCAGTCTGATCCAGGATCAGTCCAGAGGTTCAGTTGTGGTCAGACGGTTCAGGCCTCTGCTCAAAGTTTCACCAAAACTACTACTACTACTACTACTACTACTACTACTACTACTACTACTACTACTACTACTGCTACTACTACTACTACTACTACTACTACTACTACTGCTACTACTACTACTACTACTACTACTACTACTACTACTACTACTACTACTACTAGTACTACTACTAGTACTACTAGTACTACTAGTACTACTACTACTAGTACTACTAGTACTACTACTACTAGTACTAGTAATACTACTACTACTAGTAGTACTATTACCACTACTGCACTAGTACTTGCATAAAAAATGTTCCAGACTTTCAAAAGTTCTTCCTTCTCTCTCATGTTTGTACTTTTGGACTCTGGCTCCAGTTCAGTTTTTGTTGAAAATCCGTGTTTCTTCTTTTTCTTTCTCCTCTGGTCGTGTAAATTCTCTTGACGTGATCCTGAGGTTTGGATTTCAACATTTTGTGAATAAATTTTTATTCCAAAAACAAAACTCAGCTCCAGATTCACAGCTTTACTGCTGCCCTCCATGAGCTTCATTTGGAGCCAAACACTGTGGAGACGACACAGGACACAGGACACGTCTGTTACACAACCTGTCCCCCTGTCCTCCTGTCCTCCTGTCCTCCTGTCCCCCTGTCCTCCCCTGTCCTCCTGTCCCCCTGTCCCTCTGTCCTCCTGTCCTCCTGTCCCTGTCCTGTCCCCTGTCCTCCTGTCCTCCTGTCCTCCTCTGTCCCTCTGTCCCTCTGTCCTCTGTCCTCTGTCCTCCTGTCCTCCTGTCCCTCCTCCTGTCCCTCTGTCCCCTCTGTCCTCCTGTCCTCCTGTCCCTCTGTCCCTCTGTCCTCCTGTCCCTCTGTCCTCCTGTCCTCCTGTCCCCTGTCCCCCTGTCCTCCTGTCCTCCTCCTGTCCCTCTGTCCTCCTGTCCTCCTGTCCCTCTGTCCTCCTGTCCCTGTCCTGTCCCCTCCCTGTCCCTCTGTCCTCCTGTCCTCCTGTCCTGTCCTCCTGTCCCCCTGTCCTCCTCCCCTGTCCTCCTGTCCTCCTCCTGTCCCCTGTCCTCCTGTCCTCCTGTCCTCCTGTCCTCCTGTCCTCCTGTCCTCCTGTCCTCCTGTCCTCCTGTCCTCCTCCTGTCCTCCTGTCCTCCTGTCCCCTGTCCTCCTGTCCTGTCCTGTCCTCCTGTCTGTCCCCTGTCCTCCTGTCCTGTCCTCCTGTCCTCCTGTCC
>NW_026571404.1:830377-835377 GCF_026225935.1 Boleophthalmus pectinirostris | reverse complement strand
TTTGTAGTATTTGTAGTAGTAGTAGTTAGTAGTAGTAGTAGTAGTATTTGTAGTAGTATTTGTAGTATTTGTAGTAGTATTTAGTAGTAGTATTTCTAGTAGTATTTGTAGTAGTAGTAGTAGTAGTAGTAGTAGTAGTGTAGTAGTAGTATTGTAGTAGTAGTATTGTATTAGTAGTAGTAATATTGTAGTAGTAGTATTGTAGTAGTATTTGTAGTAGTAGTAGTAGTAGTAGTAGTAGTAGTAGTAGTAGTAGTAGTAGTAGTATTTGTAGTAGTATTGTAG
Source organism: Boleophthalmus pectinirostris (assembly GCF_026225935.1). NCBI lineage: Eukaryota > Metazoa > Chordata > Actinopteri > Gobiiformes > Gobiidae > Boleophthalmus > Boleophthalmus pectinirostris. Next base: position 835,092 of record NW_026571404.1, on the reverse strand, counting down.
TAGTAGTAGTAGTATTTTTGTAGTATTTGTAGTATTTGTAGTAGTAGTATTTGTAGTAGTATTTTAGTATTGTAGTAGTAGTAGTATTAGTAGTAGTAGTATTTGTAGTAGTAGTATTTGTAGTAGTATTTGTAGTAGTTGTAGTAGTAGTAGTAGTTGTAGTAGTAGTAGTAGTAGTATTTGTAGTAGTAGTAGTAGTAGTATTTGTAGTAGTATTTGTAGTGTATTTGTAGTAGTGTAGTATTGTAGTAGTAGTATTGTAGTAGTATTTGTAGTATTAGTAGTAGTAGTAGTAGTAGTAGTAGTAGTAGTAGTAGTAGTAGTATTTGTAGTAGTAGTAGTAGTTTTGTAGTAGTAGTAGTATTAGTAGTAGTAGTAGTAGTAGTATTTAGTAGTAGTAGTGTAGTAGTAGTAGTATTAGTAGTAGTAGTATTTGTAGTAGTAGTATTTGTAGTAGTATTTGTAGTAGTATTTGTAGTAGTATTAGTAGTAGTAGTAGTAGTAGTAGTAGTAGTAGTAGTAGTAGTATAGTAGTAGTAGTAGTAGTAGTATTAGTAGTAGTAGTAGTAGTAGTAGTAGTATTTAGTAGTAGTAGTAGTAGTAGTATTTAGTAGTAGTAGTAGTAGTAGTAGTAGTTAGTAGTAGTAGTAGTAGTAGTAGTAGTATTAGTAGTAGTAGTATTTAGTAGTAGTAGTAGTAGTAGTAGTAGTAGTAGTAGTAGTAGTAGTAGTAGTAGTATTTGTAGTAGTAGTAGTATTTAGTAGTAGTAGTAGTAGTAGTAGTAGTAGTAGTAGTAGTTAGTAGTAGTAGTATTTAGTAGTAGTAGTAGTAGTATTTGTAGTAGTGTAGTAGTATTTGTAGTAGTATTTGTAGTATTTAGTAGTAGTATTTGTAGTATTTGTAGTAGTAGTAGTAGTATTAGTAGTAGTAGTATTTGTAGTAGTATTTGTAGTAGTAGTAGTAGTATTTGTAGTAGTAGTATTTGTAGTAGTAGTATTTAGTAGTAGTAGTAGTAGTATTTGTAGTAGTAGTAGTAGTATTTGTAGTAGTATTTGTAGTATAGTAGTAGTAGTAGTATTTGTAGTAGTATTTAGTAGTAGTATTTGTAGTATTTAGTAGTAGTTAGTGTAGTAGTAGTAGTAGTAGTAGTAGTATTTGTAGTAGTATTTGTAGTATAGTAGTAGTGTAGTAGTAGTAGTAGTAGTAGTAGTAGTAGTATTTGTAGTAGTAGTAGTAGTAGTATTTGTAGTAGTATTTGTAGTAGTATTTGTAGTATTTGTAGTAGTAGTAGTAGTAGTAGTAGTAGTAGTATGTAGTTGTAGTAGTATTAGTAGTAGTAGTAGTAGTAGTAGTATTTGTAGTAGTAGTAGTAGTATTTAGTAGTAGTAGTATTTGTAGTAGTAGTGTTGTAGTATTTGTAGTAGTAGTAGTAGTAGTAGTAGTATTTGTAGTAGTTATTTGTAGTAGTATTTGTAGTATTTGTAGTAGTAGTATTTGTAGTAGTACTATTTGTAGTAGTATTTGTAGTAGTATTTGTAGTATCAGTAGTAGTAGTATTTGTAGTAGTAGTAGTAGTAGTAGTAGTAGTATTGTAGTAGTAGTAGTTAGTAGTATTTGTAGTAGTTAGTTAGTATATTGTAGTAGTATTTGTAGTAGTAGTAGTAGTAGTATTTGTAGTAGTATTTGTAGTATTTGTAGTAGTATTTGTAGTAGTAGTAGTAGTAGTAGTATTTAGTAGTAGTAGTTGTAGTAGTAGTTAGTAGTATTGTAGTAGTATTGTAGTAGTATTTGTAGTAGTAGTAGTAGTAGTAGTAGTATTTGTATTTGTAGTATTTGTAGTATTTAGTAGTAGTATTTGTAGTAGTATTAGTTAGTAGTAGTATAGTAGTAGTAGTAGTTTAGTAGTAGTAGTAGTAGTTAGTAGTAGTATTTAGTAGTATTTGTAGTAGTATTAGTAGTAGTAGTATTTAGTAGTAGTAGTAGTAGTAGTAGTAGTATTGTGTAGTATTGTAGTAGTATTTGTAGTAGTATTTAGTAGTAGTAGTAGTAAGTTTGTAGTAGTAGTATTTAGTAGTAGTAGTTAGTAGTAGTAGTAGTAGTAGTATGTAGTAGTAGTATTTGTAGTATTTAGTAGTATTTGTAGTAGTAGTAGTATTTGTAGTATTTTAGTAGTAGTATTTGTAGTAGTATTTGTAGTAGTATTTGTAGTAGTAGTAGTAGTAGTAGTAGTAGTAGTATGTAGTAGTAGTATTGTAGTAGTATTTAGTAGTATTTGTAGTAGTTTGTAGTAGTAGTAGTTAGTAGTAGTATTTAGTAGTAGTAGTTTGTAGTATTTAGTAGTATTTAGTAGTAGTAGTATTTAGTAGTAGTATTTAGTAGTAGTATTTAGTAGTATTTGTAGTAGTATGTAGTATTGTGTAGTAGTAGTAGTAGTAGTATTTGTAGTAGTAGTAGTAGTAGTAGTATTTGTAGTAGTATTTGTAGTAGTAGTAGTAGTATTGTAGTGTAGTATTTGTAGTATTTGTAGTAGTTAGTAGTATTTAGTAGTAGTAGTAGTTAGTAGTAGTAGTAGTAGTATTTGTAGTAGTAGTATTTGTAGTATTTGTAGTATTAGTAGTAGTTTAGTAGTATTTGTAGTAGTAGTAGTATTAGTAGTAGTAGTATTTGTAGTATTTGTAGTAGTATTTGTAGTAGTATTGTAGTATTTGTAGTAGTATTTGTAGTAGTATTTGTAGTAGTAGTAGTAGTAGTAGTAGTAGTAGTAGTATTTTGTAGTAGTTAGTAGTAGTAGTAGTAGTAGTAGTATAGTAGTATTTAGTAGTAGTATTAGTAGTAGTATTTGTAGTAGTAGTAGTAGTATTTGTAGTAGTATTTGTAGTAGTTAGTAGTAGTAGTATTTGTAGTAGTAGTATTTTCGTAGTAGTAGTATTTGTAGTATTTGTTTAGTAGTAGTAGTAGTATTTGTAGTATTTGTAGTAGTAGTAGTAGTAGTATTTGTAGTAGTATTTGTAGTAGTATTTGTAGTAGTATTTTAGTAGTATTTGTAGTAGTAGTAGTAGTATTTGTAGTAGTATTTCTAGTAGTAGTAGTTAGTAGTATTTGTAGTAGTAGTAGTTGTAGTAGTATTTTGTAGTAGTAGTAGTAGTAGTAGTAGTATTTGTAGTAGTATTTAGTAGTAGTAGTAGTAGTAGTAGTAGTATTTGTAGTATTTGTAGTAGTAGTAGTAGTAGTAGTATTGTAGTAGTAGTAGTTAGTAGTAGTATTTAGTAGTAGTAGTTTGTAGTAGTAGTAGTAGTAGTATTTTGTAGTAGTAGTAGTAGTAGTTTGTAGTAGTATTAGTAGTAGTAGTTTAGTAGTAGTATTTAGTAGTATTTGTAGTATGTAGTAGTAGTAGTAGTAGTAGTAGTGTAGTAGTATTTAGTAGTAGTAGTAGTAGTAGTTAGGTAGTAGTAGTATTTGTAGTAGTAGTAGTAGTAGTAGTAGTATTTGTAGTAGTAGTAGTAGTAGTAGTAGTAGTAGTAGTTAGTAGTATTTGTAGTAGTATTTGTAGTAGTATTTGTAGTAGTAGTAGTAGTAGTAGTAGTAGTTAGTAGTAGTAGTAGTAGTATTTGTAGTAGTAGTAGTAGTATTTGTAGTATTTGTAGTAGTAGTAGTAGTAGTATTTAGTAGTAGTAGTAGTTAGTAGTAGTAGTAGTAGTAGTATTTGTAGTAGTAGTAGTATTTGTAGTAGTATTGTAGTAGTATTGTGTAGTATTGTAGTATTGTAGTAGTAGTAGTAGTAGTAGTAGTATTTGTAGTAGTATTTGTAGTATTTGTAGTAGTAGTAGTAGTAGTAGTAGTAGTAGTAGTAGTAGTAGTAGTAGTAGTAGTAGTAGTAGTAGTAGTATGTTAGTAGTAGTAGTAGTAGTATTGTGTAGTAGTTTAGTAGTAGTAGTATTTGTAGTATTTAGTAGTAGTAGTAGTAGTAGTAGTAGTGTTAGTAGTATTGTAGTAGTAGATAGTAGTAGTAGTAGTATTTAGTAGTATTTGTAGTATTGTAGTAGTAGTAGTAGTATTTAGTAGTATTTAGTAGTAGTAGTTTAGTATTTGTAGTATTAGTAGTAGTAGTAGTAGTAGTATTTGTAGTAGTAGTAGTAGTAGTATTTGTAGTAGTAGTAGTAGTAGTAGTAGTATTTGTAGTAGTATTTGTAGTAGTATTTGTAGTAGTATGTGTTAGTATTGTAGTAGTAGTATTTGTAGTATTGTAGTAGTAGTAGTAGTAGTGTAGTAGTAGTAGTATTAGTAGTAGTATTTGTAGTAGTAGTAGTAGTAGTAGTAGTATTTAGTAGTAGTAGTAGTAGTAGTTAGTAGTAGTAGTAGTTAGTAGTATTTGTAGTAGTAGTAGTAGTAGTAGTAGTAGTATTTGTAGTAGTAGTTTGTAGTATTAGTAGTAGTAGTAGTAGTAGTATTTGTAGTAGTATTTGTAGTATTTGTAGTAGTAGTAGTAGTAGTATTTGTAGTAGTATTTGTAGTACATTTCTTGGATCCATTGAACTGGTGAGTTTGTGGACAGTGGTTCTTCTTCTTCTTCTGTTTGTTCCATGGAAGAAGGTGGTCGGTCAGAAGCTCCACACACTTTACAGACGTCATGTTCACACCTTCATGGAGCCTAAAGGAGCCGAGCTGAGCACTTTGAAAAAGAGTCTTCATGTGTTTCTGGACGTTCTGGAGCCGTT
>NW_026571404.1:817877-825377 GCF_026225935.1 Boleophthalmus pectinirostris | reverse complement strand
GCACAGAGAGCAACAAAAGTGAAACTCATAAAACATGTTCACACGTTGTTTTGTCTGAAGAGGACGTTTTCAAACCAGTCAAAGAACATGTGATTGAAATATGTGATGTCCATCCTCCATGTTCTTCTTCTTCTCTGGGGTCGAGTCTCGGAGCATCAGTCTGAACAGAGACTCACAGACTTCCCTCACCCCAGACACTTCCTCCAGCTCCTCCAGTGGGACCTGAGGTGTTCCCAGTCCAGTCCAGAGACATGGTCCCTCCAGTGTGTCCTGGGTCTCCTCCTCCTCCTGCTGGGACATGAACACCTCCTGAGGGACACGTCCAGGAGACGTCAGAACAGACGTCCTCCCCTCAGACGCTCCTCTCCACGTGGAGGAGCAGCGGCTCTACTCCGAGCTCCCACCTCTGTGTCTAAGGGAGACGCCCGGACGCCCTGCGGAGGAAACTCATCTGTGTCTCTTGTATCGTGGATCTGGTCCTTCAGGTCATGACCAGAGTTCTGGGTCATATGTGACGTGTTACAGTTAATGCTGCAGAGGTTTTCCTTCATGTTGCTCTTTAGATATTGACGTCTAATTGTCGGATTAGCAGCATAAACATTATTATTCAAGCGTCCCACTACTTTGACTTTTTTTTCATTGTCAGAGCAGCGACTCGACTTTTCTGACCTGTAGAATATGAACGTGAGCTTCTTATATTTTACGCTCCCATATTTCAGTGACCAGAGACACTTGGGCCACAGAGGAGATCACACCGCGGGAAAATGTCCAAACTGAGCTGTAGAAAACAGTCATGTATTTTAAAAAAGAGCAAAAGTCAGTCTTCGGGAAAATATGTAAACCCGAGTCTGCAGGTGTTTGTGCTTCGTTCAGTTCATCATGTGACACGAGTCAGAACAGTGATGATAAAAAGTACCTGAATGTGGTGTCGGAGGTGACAGACCCCAGATGAGTGTAATACCTCCTCTTTAATACCCCACAGAGGTAAATACTCATCTGCTAGTTTTTAAGAAGCTGCCATGTCTGTTTTGACGCGTCTGCAGCCTTTCTCTGATTGGTTAATCCACCTGTCAATCACAGCTGATTCAAGGCGTCAGACGTTTGTGGTTTGTCTGCGGCGGCTCCGCCTCTGAGACACTGACGCTCTGCAGTGACGTCGCGCTGGGGGTGTTCCACGTGTGTGACTATGGTGGAACGTTCAGCGGTTACCATGGAGACACAGTGCACGCTTTAACAGACACTGTCAGAAAAGTGTCAGGACAGACTGTTGATCTCAGGCAGATTCATACAAAACCACTGATCTGTCCCACAGTTTTATACAGGAAACGTCCAAAGTGTCTCTATTTTGGACCAATCTGATCTAAACCAGGACTAAACTAAGACTACGAGGCTGTTTACACAAAATATTTGATTTGAAGTGTCTTTTGTTTAGATCAGGCGTGGCCAAACTATGGTCCGTGGGCCAAATGCGGCCCTCGGACATTTTTTTCTCGGCCCTCAGGCTTCCAGGTGAATTGGCCCAAATGATCTTGCATCAGTTAGAAATGAACTTTTTATTGCAAGTTTTTTTTTAGAATCTGTACCTTGATAAAGCCAATATTTAATATTTAGTGTTTGGTTTTAAGGATCTCAGCATGAAAAGTCTGACGGTTTAACATGTTAAACATGCACATATTTGAATGATTCCCTGTACTGAGCTCCAGTCTGTGGCCCTCGATCGGCCTCTGCTTCATCTGTGTTTACATCTGTGGCCCTTGATGGAAAAGTTTGGACTCCCTGGTTTAGACGGTGACGGTGTTTTTTTAAAAACACAACAATCTGAAACCACCTCCAGAGTGGAAAAGTTAAATATTCTCCACCGTAGAGTTTCCGTCAACACTGCCCAAGACACAAAACTCTGTCACATGTGCTCAGGTCACATGTGCTCTGGTCACATGTGCTCAGGTCACATGTGCTCAGGTCACATGTGCTCAGGTCATGTACGTGTTTATGTGACGTAAACGTGTCCCAACAAGTGTGGAGGATCTGCAGAGACTCTGTTAGTGACAGAGAAGATCTACAATCACCTCTGTCCCACTCTGGACGCACCAGGTCGTCTGAGTCGAGTCAGATGGATCTGGACCAGACCTGGAGAACCAGTGGACGGTGCAGGACAGGACGTTGTGGACCAGGACTAAACCAGGAGGACTGACTGAAAAATGAACTAAACCAGGACTGACCAGGACTGAAAACTTCTAAACCAGGTACTTAAACCAGGACTAAACCAGGACTAAACCAACTAAACCACTAAACCAGGACTTCTAAACCAGGACTAAACCACTAAACCAGGACTACTCTAAACCAGGACTAAACCAGGACTAAACCAGACTAAACCAGAACTAAACCAGGACTAAACCAGGACTAAACCAGGACTAAACCAGGACTAAACCAGGAACTAAACCAGGAACTCTAAACCAGGCTAAACTAAACTAAACCAGGACTAAAACTGACTAAACCAGGAGGACTAAACCAGACTAAACCAGAAACCAGGACTAAACCAGGACTAAACCAGGACTAAACCAGGACTAAACCAGGACTAAACCAGGAACTAAACCAGGACTAAACCAGGACTAAACCAGGACTAAACCAGGACTAAAACCAGGACTAAACCAGGACTAAACCAGGACTAAACCAGGACTAAACCAGGACTAAACCAGGACTAAACCAGGACTAAACCAGGACTAAACCAGGACTAAACCAGGACTAAACCAGGACTAAACCAGGTCTAAACCAGGACTAAACCAGGACTAAACCAGGACTCTAAACCAGGACTAAACCACTAAACCAGGACTAAACCAGGACTAAACCAGGACTAAACCAGGTCTAAACCAGGACTAAACCAGGACTAAACCAGGTCTAAACCAGGACTAAACCAGGAACCAGGTCTACCACTAAACCAGGAGTCTAAACCAGGACTAAACCAGGTCTAAACCAGGACTAAACCAGGTCTAAACCAGGACTATCAGAGTTTTGGTCTAGTCTGATCTTCGCCAACATTAAAGAGGAGCATGAATTGTCATTTGTTTTTACCAAAATACACAAAACCGTGTTTGCAAACGACCATAAAGCAAAAAAAAAAAAAAAAAAAAAAAAGCAGCAGCGTCAGAAGTTCCTCAGATCCTGACCCTGGATCTGACTCGCTCTTTTCACAGTTTGATTTATAAAAAAACAATCTGTGTTTGTCCCAGTGGAGAGTTTTGTAAACGCAGAGAAAAAACATTTGTGCTTTTACCTTTTAGATTTTTCGTGACAAAGTGAAATTCAGTTGTTTTGTTCCTTTGCAGCTGAAGTCGTCCACATTCTCTTTCAGACTTTCATCTGAGCTGACAGTTTCTCACTTTCAGTCGCTCTTTTTTTCTTTTAGTGTAAAATCAAACTCTTAAACAGAACCATGACGCTCCCACTGACCGCAGGAAAATAAAACTGTGCTCTTTACATTTATATTGGATTTTTTTTATTTATTTATACAAAACCAGTGATTTGTCCCACAGTTTTATAAAAGAAATGTCCCAGTGTCTCTAGTTTTGACCAGTCAGATCCTGACAACAGTAAAAAGAGACGTGAAGTGTCATTTGTTTGGGTAAAAGACAGAAAAGCCGATTAAAAAAACGACCAAAACACAAAGAAAATGTGTCTGTACTGACTCGTGTTCGTCATGAAAGATCTGCACAACTATTTTCCTTCATTTTGCACTTGTTGGGAAAAATGACTGCGCTGTGTTGTTTTTTGCTGTAACGCAGTAATGTGGCGATACAGGGAAAAAAACTGTAATATTTGACTCGGTACAAATGTCAATAATGTGATTTACAAACCTTTTTTAACCTGGATTGAAGTGGTGAGTTTCCATGGGCTCAGGGTTCTCTCAGGGACCCTCCTAGAGTCCAAGTTCTAGTTCAAAATTAGTCCTGGTTTAGACCTGGTTTAGGCCTGGTTTATTCCTCGGTTCAGTCCTGGTTCAGTCCTGTTTTAGACCTGGTTTAGTCCTGGTTTAGACCTAGTTAAGCCTGGTTTATTCCTCAGTTCAGTCCTGGTTCAGTCCTGTTTTAAACCTGGTTTAGGCCTGGTTTAGTCCTGGTTTAGACCTAGTTTAGGCCTTGTTCAGTCCTGGTTTAGACCTAGTTTAGGCCTGGTTTAGTCCTCAGTTCAGTCCTGGTTCAGTCCTGTTTTAAACCTGGTTTAGTCCTGGTTTAGTCCTGGTTTAGTCCTGGTTTAGTCCTGGTTTAGTCCTGGTTCAGTTCTGGTTTAGTCCTGGTTCAGTCCTGGTTAAGTCCTGGTTTAGGCCTGGTTTAGTCCTGGTTCAGTCCAGTTCAGCATGTTTGCAGTTATTTTGGTGAGAGAAACTTAAAAGTAATGCAGAAGTAAAGTAATGTTAACAGTTTTATTATTAACAACCACCAAAAAAACAAAAAACAAAACAGATTTCCCGTTTTTTAAATTTTTTTTAAATTCTGGTCACCCTGCCTCGTGTCGTGTGTGTGTGTTTGTGTGTGTAGTGATTCTATTAGAGTCTCATTTTGAACTTTCTGTGTTTGATTTGTACATTTTAATTCTTGAATTAACAGGCTCCAATTCAGATTTAAAGTTCTATGAAAATAAAGTAAAAGTCTTTGGGGGGGGGCTTTGGTCGTTCTGGAGGCCGGTGCCCTCGAGCCCCCCCAGTGACTCCGCCCCTGCTCACAACACTGCACATTTCTCTGGTCTGGACAAGATTTTAAAACTTATATCAAATTATTCATCTTGTTTTCAGATTTATAATTGACTTGATGATCGTTCTGAATTGTTTGTATAATCTTAAAAATGATAAATAAATGTTTAAAAGAATCTACAGTCCATTTACCAAAACTTATATCTAGAATTTATCATCTTTGAATTTATTATCAGAACATTCATAATAATCATGAACTTGTTTTAAGTCTGTTTATCGAGAATTTAACCTCCACAAACGTCTGGTCCATGAGCTCTGAGCTCAGACGCTTCACTCTCGTCTAGAGTCGATTATTTGAAGAAAACTCGTCATGTAAAATTATTTTCTGATCAATTTAAGTTTTTACATTTTACATTTTGGACAAACTTTTTTTTGCAGTGAACAAGTGCAGAGTGTGTAATAGTGTGTGTAATGTTGTGTGTAATGTTGTAATATTGTGTTTAATATTGTGCGTTTGTGTAATAGTGTGTGTGTGTGTTCCTGAACAGTGTGTGTGTGTGTGTGTGTGTGTGTGTGTGTGTTTGTTCCTGAACAGTGTGTGTGTGTGTGTGTGTGTGTGTGTGTGTGTGTGTGTGTGTGTGTGTTGTTCCTGAACAGTGTGTGTGTGTGTGTGTGTGTGTGTGTGTGTGTGTGTGTGTGTGTGTGTGTGTGTGTGTGTGTGTGTGTGTGTGTGTGTGTGTGTGTGTGTGTGTGTGTGTGTGTGTGTGTGTGTGTGTGTGTTTGTTCCTGAACAGTGTGTGTGTGTGTGTGTGTGTGTGTGTGTGTGTGTGTGTGTGTGTGTGTGTGTGTGTGTGTGTGTGTGTGTGTGTGTGTGTGTGTGTGTGTGATGTGGCTGAACCACATGTCTCTGTTCTTCTGGTTCTCGCTCCACATTCCACAGACATGACTCGTAACATGACTGCAGCAGAAGTCACACAGTCACACTCACACAGTCACACTCACACAGTCACACTCACACTCACACAGTCACACTCACACAGTCACACAGTCACACTCACACGCTCACACAGTCACACTCACACACTCACACAGTCACACACTCACAGTCACACTCACACACTCACACAGTCACACTCACACACTCACACACTCACACAGTCACACTCACACGCTCACACAGTCACATTCACACACTCACACACTCACACAGTCACATTCACACAGTCACACAGTCACACAGTCACATTCACACAGTCACACTCACAAAGTCACACAGTCACATTCACACACTCACACACTCACACAGTCACATTCACACAGTCACACAGTCACATTCACACAGTCACACTCACACAGTCACACAGTCACAATCACACAGTCACACAGTCACATTCACACAGTCACACAGTCACAGTCACACAGTCACAGTCACACAGTCACACAGTCACAGTCACACAGTCACAATCACACAGTCACACAGTCACAATCACACACTTACACACTCACACAGTCACAATCACACAGTCACACAGTCACAATCACACACTTACACACTCACACAGTCACAATCACACAGTCACACAGTCACATTCACACAGTCACACACTCACACACTCACACAGTCACACTCACACAGTCACAATCACACAGTCACATTCACACAGTCACAGTCACACACTCACACACTCACACTCACACACTCACACACTCACAGTCACACAGTCACATTCACACAGTCACACAGTCACAGTCACACAGTCACATTCACACAGTCACACAGTCACACACTCACAGTCACACAGTCACATTCACACACTGCCAGAGTGATTTATGTAACGCGCCACTCCACAAACACGACCTGTAAACATGAAAGCTCCTGTAGCTCACAAACAAACAAACCCACGAGAACTTTACACCACGAGCTAATGTTCTAATGTTCTAATGTTCTAATGTTCTCATGTTCTAATGTTCTCATGTTCTAATGTTCTCATGTTCTAATGTTCTCATGTTCTAATGTTCTAATGTTCTAATGTTCTAATGTTCTAATGTTCTAATGTTCTCATGTTCTAATGTTCTCATGTTCTAATGTTCTAATGTTCTAATGTTCTCATGTTCTAAAGTTCTAATGTTCTAAAGATCTAAAGTTCTAAACTTCTTATGTTCTAAAGTTCTAATGATCTAAAGTTCTAAACTTCTTATGTTCTTAAGTTCTAATGATCCTCATCAATAAATCAGGTCTGAGGAGGAAACGACATTAGGACAGATCAGAGAACAGAGGATTATGGGTCTTTTAACAGAGAAAATAGACGAGGTTTTGGAAGGTGAGTGTGTCAGGTGCAGTGAGTGTGTCAGGTGCAGTGAGTGTGTCAGGTGCAGTGAGTGTGTCAGGTGCAGTGAGTGTGTGTCAGGTGCAGTGAGCCTGTCAGGTGCAGTGAGTGTGTGTCAGTGCAGTGTGTCAGGTGCAGTGAGTGTGTCAGGTGCAGTGAGCCTGTCAGGTGCAGTGAGTGTGTCAGGTGCAGTGAGCCTGTCAGTGCAGTGAGTGTCAGGTGCAGTGAGCCTGTCAGGTGCAGTGTCAGTGCAGTGGTGTGTCAGGTGCAGTGAGTGTGTCAGGTGCAGTGTGTCAGGTGCAGTGAGTGTGTCAGGTGCAGTGAGTGTGTCAGGTGCAGTGTGTGTGTGTCAGGTGCAGTGTGTGTCAGGTGCAGTGAGTGTGTCAGGTGCAGTGAGTGTGTCAGGTGCAGTGTGTCAGGTGCAGTGCAGTGTGTTCAGGTGCAGTGAGTGTGTGTCAGGTGCAGTGAGTGTGTGTGCAGGGTGCAGTG